>NC_040028.1:17256370-17495514 GCF_000972845.2 Larimichthys crocea
GGAGGAAAGAGTCAAACTCTTTCACCTGCACCACCTGTACTACTAAAGCACAGTATTTCTAGTTTGGTTTTACCATGTAACTATTTCTTGCCGAACAATGGTCGGTCGCGGCGACTTGCTGGAGTTATGTCATCGCCGTGAGGTTGCCAGGCAACTAGCAGCGACTACGGGAAATCACTTGTATGCGCACAACTTGCCAACATGTGGGGCTCATAAGGTTTACATTTGGGTTGCAGATAAGGGTCCCAAGTGGGTTTCAAGTTGGTTCTGACTGGGTTTCAGGTGGGGCCCATCTTGGTGAGTTGCAAAGGACCCATGTAGGCCCCATATCTTTGCCCACATGGGCACAAAGAGGGATCAGACTGAACCTTAAATGGGGCCCAACTGGGCAATTTATTTGAGACCCATTTAGGCCCCACCTGTGTGACTTTAAGAGGGATCTGGCATTTTCCAAAAATGTCAAACTATTCCATTAACTTTCACCATGTGGCAGCTGAGACAAAAACAAAGATCGTCAAAGACAAAAGCTGATCATTTTTAGATTAATTACGTTAATAAACAACTTTGACGACTCTCTGGTTTTGCAGCTCTGGCAAGTGATGTTACCACCGTGGAGGTTGTTCAAGTGTCTGAGCAAGCCAAGGAAAGCCTTCTCTGAAAGTCATCTTTTCATCTTTATTTTAGGCACAGTGGCCAAATGTGCTAATTATCTATCTCCACCATCAGAGGAGACTGGGCAAGGACTGGGAAATTAATAACATTCACACTCTAAAAGATACAGCGGACATGATTGGAACATTAAGGGAAAGTGGTGCCCACTCTTCCTTAATGTCCCACTCATCATGCTGACCATAGTATAGACTATAGTTAACACATCCAGTCAACTTGTCTTTATAACTTCATTTTATTACTTTTTTTAACCTTAGTTTCCAAAATCCTCACCACTGCCTTCACTTTAACGAGACAGGACCCAAAGCACACACACACACACACACACGTATGCACAAACCTATATCTGCAGGTTAATTAGAGTGATAGATATCATCATGGGTGTGACAGAAGGTTTATTTGCAAAGGAAAGAAGGGAAATGTAGCCTTTATTAAACGTCTGCTTCTTCCCCACAGGAGGCCTCCTAATTGCTGCCTGAGACATACAGCAGTTTCCATCCAATTTATTCCTGGCAGGCATAGTGTGTAGAGTACTCTTTGTTGCGTGTCCACCATGCCAGGTAGGCCTGCCTATTTCATTTAGCTGATTAGGTCGTCACTGTACAATGTACAATCTCATTAAACCCTGTTGACTGACACTAGAACAGAGCCATAGGAGCTAAAGCAGCTCTCACTTTGTTAATTACGAATCGGCAGGAAAGGGGAAAAGAGGCAGTTTAATGTTGCTCCACGACGATAGGTAACTTCTGGCTGTACTTGCCCCTTCCCCCTGACTGCAATGTGCTTTAAACGAAGAGTTGCCGTTATGTAGCTGTCCCTCTCTGACTCAAAGCGATGCTCTGTCTCCAAGGTGACAACACATTTACATTGTAGCCATGGACACCACATCTACCACCTTGTGCAACTTGCAAATCAAAAGAGGCATCACTCATAATGATGTCAGACAAGCTCAACTCTGTCTTCCGCGAACCCGGCAGAAAAACGCGACGGTAGCGACTCTTTCCACGTGACGGGACTGAGTCGCAGCAGCCAGTCGTGAAAAGATGCTGAGTGACAGAAAAAAATCAATAGCATATCAATAGCTCGGCCATTGGGTGCATGACGCGAGGTGAATGATAAGCATGTCCCTCGGCCTGGTGATATGATATTCCCATGGTCATCACAGTCACTCCTCATCCTGTTGCAGCCCCGACTTTGTATTATTGAGCTCGGGCCCTCCAGCTGTTTAGAGTGCTATATATCAAGTAATTGAGTCGTGGGCATGCGAGAGTGGAGCCACAGAGTGTGTGCTGCCAAAAGTGTGTATGAGAGTGTGTGTGTGTGTGTGTGTGTGTGTGTGTGTGTGTGTGTGTATAATAGATGTTTTGACTGACATGTCAAAGGTAATTGAGTCGTAGGTAGGAGAGAGTGAACTTGCCAGCTGTCAGTCTCGTATAAGCTGAATCCATCAGAATGCAGAACCCCCTATAACCTAAAGAGACAAGTGTGTGTGTGTGTGTGTGTGTGTGTGTGTGTGTGTGTGTGTATGCGTCATGTATTCCATACATGCTGCATCTCCTACCAAACAGAGGAGCAGCCATTGAAAAAGCCACTGCGCTATGATTTTTTTTATGTACAACAGTGTCTGAATAATGGATAAAGTTTGAACATGGATATAGTTCAAACTAGTTGAAAAAGATACAGTCATTCAGCGTTCCTCAGTCTGGATGTTTTAGTTCAAAGAATCCTCTTCCCTTTCTTCCCTCTTCCCTGAATTCTTTCATAAAGTGGAGTACTGCGAGTGTTTCACAGGCAAAAATGAAAAATACTGAACATCCTCCACGTGCCAGAAACCCTTTTTGTGACTTTTTGCTGTGATTCAGGCAACATTTCAACAACGACCCTGAGCTGATGCAAGCTATCAGCTGTACTTCTGAAAAGGCAAGGCCTCCTGAGGTGTTCACCAATGCCAACACACAAACAGACACGCCTGAATATCAAATACTGAAGCCGGTCTGTCAGATAGACTGCAGACCAACCGCAATAGACATGTATACATGTGTCCACATCATAACTACCTCCTCCAGAGCCGTGCGTAGCCGACTTCTCCTCAGCTGCATCTGTGCTGCAGCTTTAAGGCTCGTTATTGCCACACTGAGCACTTCTACCTCAACAGTTATTAATACATGTATGTTTTCACACGCCGGTTACGTTTTAGGTGTATACTGACTCTGAAGATTTTTTTATCAAACAGAACAGAAGCATGCTTCTGTCTAAGGTTTTTGATGCCGAATCAAACAAACTTCAAGGACAGAGCTGCACGGCCAACAGCTGTGCAAGTCTGCACATGATCTGTCTGTCTCCTGCAAGGTCACACTGAGTGTGGGCAAGATGTTAAATACAGGAATACCAATAGGCAACCCAAGAAGAGAGGAAAAACATCATTGTGTAATATTCAAATGTGTGTAACAAGGCTTTTGCTTCATATTTCCCATGTGATGTTTTTATTTTCTGCTCAGTTTGAGAGAACATCCTTTGCTTTCATTGCCAGCACGAGTGTATACAGTCACAATTAGTCAGCTCAAATCCTTAATTATCTCACCTTTTCTGAATTTGTTGACCTCAGATGACCAAAGATGAACGTTGTGTCCAGGTCGACATATTTTCTGCCTTTTCTCTTCTTTCATCGATTGACATTTCAATCAAGGGCATTTCTTTCAGCACACTACCTGTCAGCAGCCCGGAGTGGCAGCTGTCACATCTACAATTTGACCCACTTTTGTAGGCTGAGATGTGTCAATTCTGACTCCACTCACACTTAAAAAGCATGTTTTTTTTTTAATAGTCTGCTGTTCAGATTAACGCAGCACTTCACATCAGGATCACAATTCAGGAAACGGATGGATTACAGTTTTTATCCTTTGCTATGGCCGTTTAATGTTCAATGCTGATTCTTGTAGACCAACATCGATATTAAAACACAGCAGAAATGCTGTCTGACTTTATGTCATGCATAAACAACAGATACCTGTCTATCTGTGCACTACAACACAGCCTCATTGATTACTCATGAAGCATCCCAGTAACATTAAACTTGGAAGTTTACAGTAAACCTTTAAAATGAACCTTCATTTTGAGCTCTATCTGGATTATATTCTTTCTAAGAGCGACACCTGGTGGGCAAAGACACCAGGTGTCTGATCAAAGACATGACACAGTGTCATCGATATTGCATGATTGATACGAGGCATTAGTGGAGGTTGCTGTTAAAATTAATGCGTAGGAGTTCCACAAAGCTGAGAACGGAGGAATGCCACTACACAGGAAAAAAAAACACAGTCAGTCGCAATCATGAATCCTAATATGAACCACCAAGAGTAAGTTTTGGCTTGACGGGAGACAAGAGATTTAGGAGCATATGAAAATTAGTTTTATCCAGCTGTGATTTGGATTATAATCCATGTGTGGTTACAAGAAACGTCTTTTGTGATAGACCTTTTTAACATGAAATAGTAGGGTCAACACAAAAAGGTCTATGACCTCAGATTAAATGCAGATTTATGGTTTTAGGAAATGTTAATATACACACCATGTGGAGATGTTTACTAATTGATCGAACAGAAAATACATGTGATACAGTCTACTATTTGTAGTATACAGTAATCTCCAGGATTTACTATCTGAAATAATGGCAATACATTTGCACTAAATACGAGAGCGGACAAAGAAGTCACACAAGCTATTAACAGAGGACTGTATTAAAACTTTCAAAATGGAAGGGAAGAAAACAATAAAGAATGGCAACAGCTCTGGGTTCAGCAGATAAGCTGAAAACACACATTTATATTCATATTTATATTTATAGAGTGCAGTACACTTCACACTATAGCGAGAGAAACATCCAACCAGTCTGTGTTATTGTCTGGCACCATAAACGGTTGAAGATGTGCTTGTTAGTCACAAGAGAGAAATAACATGGAAGAAATTAAAAAAGGGAAAATGTGATAGAATGAAGTACAAAACAAAGTAGGACGGTTAGAAATAATTATTGAGTAGATTAAGAACTGGTCTACAGCAACCTGAACACTTTTTGTCATCTAAACATCGAGCGTGGAGAAATGTAGGCAGTGCAGCAGGAAGTATGGAGCAGAAAGAAGGGCTATGATACAAACTACAGAGGTTATGAGAGAGGAGCAAATAGATATTTAGATTTAAAGGTCCAGTGTGTAGAATCTAACTGCATCTAGTGGACTAATCGTTGCACTGCAGAACAAAACAAGACGATACACTACATAGAACATTAACAGACATTAGACGACAGACAACATGGTCCCCATACATACTGACAGTAGCTTTATCAGAGGTTGCAGCTCTCTATATAAGAATAAATTAGTTTAATTTTCAGCTTTTTCTTGTGGAGATGAACTTCACCATTTTTAAACTCTCATCGAGCTCGTTCCAGATCTGCGGTCCCCCTGCATGCAAGAGACAAGCTGGTACTTTTTAGTGTCCTTTTTTCCCCAGTGATTAGATGTTTATTTCTGGTATCATATGCATCCCGAGGACCGCAAACCGGAAACAACACACATAGTCTAGGGTTATTTTTAGGAATGATTTGATGCATCACACAGGCGTTACGATATAGATTTAAATCAGCCAGAGAAGACCAAAGCGATGAAAAAAAAGACCTTGTGGGGGCATTATACTCTGACCATGACACAGCGCGAATAATCTTTTTTTTAAAGGTTTTCTAACCTTTTCAATAGAATAATTAATGTGTGGCTCAAACAAAGTTTTATATAGAGAGTATATCAAAACAAAATAGGAAATAGTGGACGAGTGAAGCCAGAAGGAGGCAGTCATGCAACTAAAATGATGCCAACTACTGTAAGACCTCAAAGACGAAGAAGAAGAGGATACATCCTCAAAGGAACCTTTTATTTTTTTCCTTGTGCCGAGCCCCAACACAGAACTTATGAAGCCTACAAACACACACTAGTAAAGCTAACCTCATTAAAAATAGAGCAGCAAAAACACATCAGGAAATATTATATGAAATACTGTTGAGGACTTCCAGATTAACACAGCAGGGGAGGGAAATAACGTTCATGTGGGTACCAGCTCACTTAGCGATACAAGGGAATAAACTGCAAAGGAGGCAGCAAAGAAAGAGGAGGTGGAAATGAAAGTAAAATGATCAAAGGCAGAAGGAAAAAGTTCAATATGGGAGGAAATAATCAATCAGTAGAAACAACTGTGGATGGAGGGCACATGCAGTACAATGCAGAATGTACTAATGCTTTGCTGGGATAATGATTTTAAACTCAGGGTGAATTAAGGTGAAGCTGTCACTTGTTTATCTCAGTATCCTCCCGCCCTAGAGAATGTGGAATTAAGCTACAATTGTAACCATCTCCTATCTGAGCCATTCTCCTGTGTCCTTGTAGGGAATAGATAGAAGTAAACAACTTCAACCAAGTCATGCCAGTAAGACCTGAGCAGGGCAGCAGCAGATGAGCTGAGACAAATCAGGTGACAGCCAGGGGAGTGATTAGAGACAAAAGCTATACAACTATGTAGTTACGACTGTTAGTCAGGATATTCAACGACTCTGTTTGACTCTCTCACATCAACCAATTCGGGTGAAATCTGCGAACGATTTCAACACAACATTGGAAGAACCAGGAAAAGGGGGAGACATTTATATAAACTACAAGGTGTAGTAGGAGAGGTAGCAAAGTGGAGCAGGTGATCATGAGCAGACTAAGAACTGAATAACACACTCGGTATATTAGGAAAACATCAAACTGGTCGGTGTAGATGTGTGGAGAGAGACAGTGGAGCATGTGATGGTTGCTTGTCATGGATATGAAAGAGAAGAGAGGGAAGTGATGATGAAGACAGGAACAGTGGAGAAGAGTTTTTAAAGAGTATAATAGAATGTGGGAAATCTAGAGAAGGAAGGAAAATCATTATGAGATTTCTTGTTTTAACTAGGTTAATTAAAAGAAGAGATAGATAGATAAACAGATACAATAAGTTCAGTATCGTAGCAAGTAAAACATTACTTGGAGAGCCCCTGGCCGAATGATAAGACTCTCTCGAACCTTATATACAGTAGGTTATGCCCCCAAAGCAAACAATCAAAAATAACTTATCCCAAGACAGGGGACATTTAAGGACAGATACCTAAGAGAACTTCCTTTCCCAAAATACCCCATTTATGGTCCTTAACCTTTGACCTGCCCTCTCCGTTAACCTTACTTAAAGTAAAACACACACACAGCAGGAAAAAGAAACGCCACATGTGACCTGAGACACCCCATCCTACATAGATCAACACACCGGACAGCATACCAGGATGGTGACCCTCCAGTACTAGTTATACAAATAAGTGTCTTAATGTAAACTATCTGTATATAATAGTACTATTGTTAATATGTAACTATGCATCTATGTGCAGACACCTCGATAGAGATAGATAGATAGATAGATAGATAGATAGATAGATAGATAGATAGCATTACACACAGTGACGATAGACAACAACTTAAGAATAAAAAATATAGAGAACAAACTATACATAATTTAAAACCCTTCTTAAAACCCACCTCTTCTCTTTGGCTTTTAACACCATGTAGATGGTTGATTTTATGTGTATACACGCATATTGTTATTTACGTATTTATTTTTGTCTGTTTTTATTTATTTTATCTAGTGCCTTTTATTCATTTTATTTTTATTGTTTCCTATCTTTCTATTATCTATTATCTATTTGATGTTTTGTTGTGTTTCTATAGTGTTATTCATTGTGTTCTATCGTATTGTGCAGCACTTTGGAAACCCTGTGTTTGCGTGCTATATAAATAAAGTGGATTGGATAATAAAATAGCAATCGTAAATAAAATATATTGTACAAAAGTAAGAAAGGAGAAATGTGCAGTGACTGTAAATTATAAATATTAAGTTTTTAGCTGTTATTATGCAGTGAGGACAGATTTCCTGTATCTGTCCCTGCTGTCTGTCCACTGTGTGATGGACAGGGTGCTGCTCATTGTCCATGATGGACAACATTATTTATTCAGCGTCCTCCTCTCCACCATCAGTTATCTCATTTTTAAATAAAGAAAAGAAAAGAAAAAAGGAAGTAAAGTCCAGAAGAGGGCAGTGTGTGCAACAACAATGATGCCAGCTGCTGCAGAAGAAGAGGAGGAGGATCCATCCTCAGCGGAACCTTTCTTTTTTTTCTCCTTGTGCCGAGCCCCAACACGGAACTTATGAAGGCTACACACACACACAGTGTATCCGCTGCTAGCCTCGCCGGCTCCTGCTGACAGCTCGCTCACCTTTACCTGTACACGTCCTGCTGTTTGATCCGGTCACCTGCACACACAGGTGGAGGACAGTGAGCGCGCGGTCCGCGTGCTGAAACAGTTCCCGCAGCTCGAGGCTAAAACATGAGAGCAGGTGAGTGTGTGCGGCTGACTAGCTCCGGAGCTAACGCAGCTAACAGACGATTAGATTTAAAAATGTCTGATCAGGTTCTTCAGGTTCTTCAGATTCTTCAGATCTTTGCTGTGTCGTCGTCTGAAGCTTTGACACTTTGTGAATAACTCGCTCCGTGTGAGCTGCAGCAGCTGTGACACGTCTGTTAGCCGGATAATGCTCCTCACGTCAGCAGCTGTCAATCATCATCACGTGTGGGTGTGGTCAGCACACCTTTCTAAAATCACACCTGTGCGTGATGTAATCATGTGACGTCAGTCCTGCAGAGCCACACACACACACACGCTGTGTGTATGTAGGTTACATCTGTTTCTGCTCGGGGATGTAACGATACGACTCACGATACGGTTCACGATTTATTTTTGTTGACGATACGATTTAAAAAATTTTTCCAGACCCTCCAGGAATTCGCAATGTTGCGATTTGCAACTTCAATGCAACTTTAGTGAATCCCTGTGAATTCAGGGCGGTGTTGCAATTTTAACCAATCACCGCGATTTTTCCGCAACTTCCGTGCAGTCTCGGCGGGTCAGGGACGGCCGCACAGTGCGGGAGGATCCCCTCGCCGGGCGCATTTCCTCTGCGGTGGTCTGCGCCAAGACCGGCTCTGGGTCGGCTTGAGAAAGGCTCAGGGGTGAAGCGCCCTCCCGCCCAGATCTTGCCGCTTCCCGGGCCGGGCTGCGCTCCGGGGCTCGCCGGAGAAGGCGCAACGTATCGCAACTTTCACTTCCTCCCGCAACAAAAATGTAAAAAGCACCGCAATTTTTTTTGAAAACCTCATGCAACATCAGGCATTTCAGGCCGCAACTATTTCAAAAAAATAAAAAATAAAATTCGAATTCCTGGTGGGACTGAAAATGAGCTACAGACAAATTATGACCAAATAAAATTATCTTTTTACTTGTAGTAAAAAAAAAAATCTTAGGTGCTTTCTTTACAGAAACTCTCAAACTGTTCTCTTATTTAAAAAAAGTGCAAAACACATGATTTCTTTAGAAACAATCTCACAGTAAACTGGTGTTAACTATTGTAATAGTAAATTCAATGTTTTTGTTTCAATCACTGGAGACGCACACCCTCCCCCCTTCTTCAAATAGGACACCAGCTCCTTTTGTCTTTGTAAATTGTGATGCCTAGACTCAACTTTGCACCTAAGTACAAGATCCTGCAGGATACTTCAGGTGTAAAGCATCAGACCCTCCAGTAATTTGCGATGTTGCGATTTGTAACTTCACTGCAACTTCAGTGAATCCCTGTGAATTCACGGCGGTGTTGTAATTTTAACCAATCACCGCGATTTTTCCGCAACTTTCGTGCAGTCTCGGCGGGTCAGCGACAGCCACACGGTGCGGGAGGATCCCCTCGCCGGGTGCATTTCCTCCGCGGTGGTGCGCCAAGACCGACTCTGGGTCGGCTTGAGAAAGGCTCAGGGGCGGAGCGCCCTCCCGCCCGGACCTTGCCGCTTTCCGGGGCCGTGCTGCGCCCCCTCGTTGAATCACAACTTATCGCAACTTTCACTTCCTCCCGCAACAAAATTGCAACAAAAATGTAAAAAGCACCGCAATTTTTTTTGAAAACCTCATGCAACATCAGGCATTTTAGGCCGCAACTATTTCAAAAAAGGTTGCGAAATCCTGGTGGGACTGAAAATGAGCTACAGAAAAATTATGACCAAATAAAATAATCTTTATTTGTAGTTAAAGAAAATAGTCTTAGGTGCTTTCTTTACAGAAACTCTCGAACAGTTTGTGTTCTCTTATAAAGTTCATCTTAAACAACAAAACCCATGACAAACATCTCCTTTCTTTAGAAACCATCTCACAGTAAACTGGTGTTAACTATTGTAATAGTAAATTCAATGTTTTTGTTTTAATCACTGGAGACGCACACCCTCCCCCCTTCTTCACATAGGACACTTTTGTCTTTGTAAAGTGTGATGCCTAGACTCAACTTTGCACCTAAATACAAGATCCTGCAGGATACTTCAGGTGTAAAGCATCAGACCCTCCAGGAATTCGCGATGTTGGGATTTGCAACTTCAACGCAACTTCAGTGAATCCCTGTGAATTCAGGGTGGTGTTGCAATTTTAACCAATCACCGAGATTTTTCCGCAACTTCCGCGCAGTCTGCTCTGGGTCAGCTTGGAAAGGCTCGGGGGCACGAGCTTTACAGCGCCCGCCCGCCCGGACCTCGCTGCCTCCCGGGGCTGTGGACTTAGTGCTCGATGCGCCGGGCCCCCTCGCCCCCAGCACAACTGTCGAATCGCAACTTATCGCAACTTTCACTACCTCCCGCAACAAAAATGTAAAAAGCACCGCAACTTTCACCGCAATTTTTTTGAAAACCTCATGCAAAATTGTAAAAACGTTGAACAAATGAATCACCAACCAGTGACTTTTTTTCAGTTGACGTAAACTATTTCTAATTTTTAAAAAAAGAACATATCCTACTTCTCTCGCAATCGCGACGAATCGTGACTAATTTTTTCTGTCAACCGGTGCGATTTGTATTTGTACCGATTTTTAATCGTGTCACGATGCATCGTTACATCCCTATAATCATGTAACGTCAGTGGTGCTTACTCCTGCTCCTGCAGAGCCACGCCACTGTATGTATGTAGGTTACATCTGCTTCTACTCACTGTATCTATTTAGGTAAAGTTTCAAGCTCCAACACACCTGATAATACAACATAATCAGGTTTTTATAGCAGGGCAAAATATTAGATTAGATTAGATATACTTTATTTATCCCACCACGGGGAAATTTACTTGTTTCAGCAGCAGAGGAAAGTGTAGCATACACTACAGAATTAGAAAATAGTAGAAAAGGCAAAAAAAAAAAAAAACAATAAACAGACATATGGAAATATCTATAACCTACAATAAACACGAAAAACTATCAACCTTCAAACAGAAGTACTGAGAATAAAAGTGGCAAGATGTATAAAAAGAGTATTGCAAAGAAAGTGGCCATGATACAAATAATATTATTGCAAGAGTAGTAACTATAATATAAATATGCCATGCTCGGGCTCTCTACAGGATACATTAGAATATCTTTTATTGTGCAATTTAAGTGCCGTATCCAGTGCAGGACAAAAAAACATAAATATAAAAGAGATAAAAACATGGAAAAAACAGCACATGCACCCACATACATACAGAGCACCGGTCCATAAATAACACTGGGGAACACAAATTTTTGTTGAGTTCGGTCTGACAGATGTTTTTAACAAATCTTTGGGTGTGGAATCCAAAACTGAAAGTTTTTTAACTATAGGATCCCCGTTTTTTAAAAAAATATGAAAAATACTGTACTTAACAGATATGTGCTTGTTTTCACTAAACAAAAGTAACAGTCTGTGCGATGATCTTTTTGCTCTCTCCAAACCACGGGGATACCAAACACCAACTTTTCACGCGTTCCTTTGTTCCACATCCGTAAACTCTCCACACACTGCTTGCACACTTTGTGAGGAGCCCATGGCTTGTTGTCTTGATCACAGAGTTTCACTTTAAAATCTGCAAAATATGCTCGTTTGACAAATGCACTGATGTTTGCTTTCCTCTTACCTGGAATAGTGAAACTAGCACAAATATAGCAAAAGGAGTCAGGGTTGTTTAGGCGTTTACGACGAGAAGTAGCAGGAGCAGACGTGATGGGTTCTTGATAATGTTCTGGGCTCTTTTTTTAAGGATCCGGAGTGATCACCACTTCTATCTGCTTGGCAGCAGCAGCAGACTGACAGTGAAGGGATGGTTAATGTGACAGGCGTGCAGGCAGATGGTATCTCGTGCCCTTTTCCCCCCCAAACACAGGACAGTGTTTTTCCCAGTATGTGAATGCTTTGAGTGACGGGATCAGCTGCAGAAAGGTCGTCTTCGTAGCTGTACCTGCAGGGGTCAAAGCTTGCACGTTTTTAAGGGACATTGTGTAAGAGCTGCAGCGTCAGTATGAAGCGTACTTACATGCTGCTTCATTTAATGTTAAAGTGAAGTAAAGTTCACCTCGCACTAACATCTAATCTGACCTGATGATTGAAGAATAAAGCTGATTCACTGAAGTAAAGTTACATAAGATAAGCTGACACTCTTATTAAATAATGAATAGAAGTGTTAAGCAAAAAAATGCCAGTGGAAACTCTTGAACAAATATTTAAGATGGATGGATGCTCAAATCTTAATTAATTGAGGAATTTGTAACCATTACTTTGCGCTCAGGTAACTTGTGATGCATTATTAAATAAGCCACAAACTACTTTGCTCATTAATAATGAGCTTAATGTGCATTATTATTATTATTATTATGTAGCCTGAACCTAAATTTCTCTGCTCATGTACGTTTATATTGAGCCACGCTTCCTTCGCTCTGACGTGCTCTTACTCTAGTTTTCTGTGTCTTTACAGAGTGCGTGTCGTCTGACTGAGCTCTTGCGTAGCCATGGAGAAGCCCTGGAGGCTGTGGGCGGCAATGGAGCGCTGTACCCTGACTCTGGCCTCCTGGTCCTGGGGTGCTTGCCGAGTCTCCCTCTTGGCCCTCATCCTCACCTTCCACCTGTACGGAGGCTTCTTTCTCCTAGCTCTTATCCTCGCCTCCGTGGCGGGCATCCTCTACAAGTTTCAGGACGTGCTCCTCTACTTCCCCGACCAGCCCTCCTCCTCTCGCCTTTACGTTCCCATGCCGACAGGGATCCCGCACGAGAACGTGTACATCCGCACCAAGGACGGCGTGAAGCTGAACCTGATCCTGCTTCGCTACACAGGAGGGGACTCGCCTCCCGGAGGCGCCTCTGGGAATCAAAGCAGCCCCGCTTCCTCTGCCCCACCCACCATCCTTTATTTCCACGGCAACGCGGGTAATATTGGTCACAGAGTGCCGAACGCCCTCCTCATGCTGGTCAATCTGAAAGCAAACGTCGTGCTGGTGGACTATCGCGGATACGGAAAAAGTGAGGGCGAGCCCAGCGAGGATGGGCTGTACCTGGATGCCGAGGCCACGCTGGACTACGTCATGACGCGTCCCGATCTGGACAAGACGAAGGTGGTGCTGTTCGGCCGCTCCCTAGGGGGCGCCGTGGCTGTGCGCTTGGCGTCGGTCAACCCTCACCGCGTGGCAGCCATCATAGTGGAGAACACCTTCCTCAGCATCCCCCACATGGCATCGACACTCTTCTCGTTCTTGCCCATGCGCCTGCTGCCCCTGTGGTGCTACAGGAATCAGTTCCTGTCCTATCGGCAGGTGGCGCTGTGCCGCATGCCCTCGCTGTTTGTGTCCGGCCTGTCGGACCAGCTCATCCCACCGGTCATGATGAAGCAACTGTATGAGCTGTCGCCTGCGCGGACTAAACGCCTGGCTATCTTTCCCGAGGGCACGCACAACGACACGTGGCAGTGTCAGGGCTACTTCGCTGCTCTGGAGCAGTTCATTAAAGACCTGATGAAGAGCCACGCCCACGAGGAGAGCGCTCAGCCCTCGGCCAGCGTCACCATTATCTGAAAATATGAAAATAAAAACCGACTGCAGGTTATGGACTGGAGGAAGTGAAGGCTGTTGAATCGGATGGACTCAATTGATTTTTTGGGAAAGAATGTATGTTTATGTTTTCTGTCTTTTGTTTTATTTCACTCTTTCTACCTTTCTGTAAATGTAAGATGATTTGACTATTTCAGCGTTTTAGGAGAGGGGGTTCTTTTGTGTTGCAGCTATGAATGCATGTATTTATGACCTCTTTATGAATGAAGCCAGAGCATACATGCCCGCGCCGCGAGACACGTCACAACCACGAAAGAGTTTGCCGTCATGGCTCTACTGAAATGAATTAAAATCACTGAAACAATCGCTCATATTATGAGGACCAGTGAAAACCTCTTACTACTGGAACTAAAACACCTCTTCTGATCTACAAAATGAGACACTGGTCATATGTAGGCCTTTACTGTGTGTGTATATATAAATAGATATATATACATCTTTGTTAATCCATTGCACTTTTCTTTGTTCAGATTTACCCAATTTCTGAACAATACCTGAAAGGCATCAGGATGTTTGTTTTGTTTTCCTCTCTCCCTGTTTGGCGAGGAACATTAATATTTACTTAGTACTCGAGTACCCGCAGCAGCTTGGCATGACACGACGCTGTAGCGATCAATATTTATGTACGCCCTGGATAAAGTTCATCCGGCACAAAGACCCAACTCTGCAGCCACAAAAAGGGTCGAGTTGAAGTGGACATGTTTGTTACTCCTGCCTATTAAAATAAGTTCTTGAGATCTTATTTCCTGTCGAGCCACTTCTGTTTCAGTGCGGTTGGGGAGACGGGTTAGCGTGTCCTGTCCGGACACAGCGAGGACACGGGGGGGATCGGCTTCACTCTTAAACGGGTTGCTTGTTGCCTCCTGTGCTTTTGGTAAGGGGCTTTTCTTCTGCATTTCTTTCTTTTGTTCCCCTTGCGTGTGGTCTGTTATTAAAGGACGGGTTGGCATTTCTTCAGGTCTCTGTACTTTTAACACACGAGTTATCTGTCCCTGTGATCTTCTTCCTGTCTGTATTGACCGTAAAAAAGATGAGTCACGAAGAGGGAAGAGACGAGGGGGGAACAAAAAGTATTTTTAGTGGATTAAATTTCACTTGTCTGACTTTGGGTATTTTCCATGTTTCGAGTGGAGCACTTCCTCTTTGTGTTATTAATTCTCCGTTCAGATCAACAAGGAAACACTGTCCAAGAGACACATTGTTTGACTCTCTGGAACTGCTCACGTCTCTTATTAACTTTAGCCTGGACTTTGGAGTCACGCGAGTCCAGTACAGACGGGAGGAACGATTGCAGCAATGACTCTTTGAACACACAGTCATATGTGGGTGTGTGTGTGTGTAAACTGTATTAAGATCTTTACTCCACACTTATCCTTTTAAGCACCGGAAATTGTGTGACTATTTTGTTTAGCTCTTCACATCGGCGTCACAGACAACTGGAGTCGTCTCGCCCCGACGCTCGTGGGCAAAAATGGCTTTACTCACTCGGAGGGCTTTTAATGAGCTAATTAACCTTTCCTGCATGTCTTCCAGGGGGTGGAGCAGAGCCTGACAACACTGTTCTCTGCTCTTTCCTAATGCAGCACGCTGCACTGCATAGTGGTATCAAAGCCATTCGAATACAGATCTCCTCTCAGCCATACTCGCTACTGTTTGTTAACAGTACGCGAAACAAAAATTCAACATCAAGAGACCAAAATGAGTTTGTGTCAGTGTGATAACAACTTGAAAACTGGTCTAAAGGCTACTATGAATGTAAAGTGTGGTCTTAAATTAACAAGTGTGTTTTCTAAGAAACGATGTAAAGGTTTGTTTTGTTTCTTTTTCTTCCTTTTTGTGACTTTTTAGCCGCCAGAAACTGTTTCCGACTTTTTTTGTATTATATCAAATCCATAAGCTGAGTTTGGTGCATTCAATGTAATTATTATTATTATTATTATTATTATTTTTATTCCTTCGTGTGTCGTTATAGAGCAAACTGTGCAATCTTGAATTCAAAAAAACGTACACTCATGTAGTGGCATATGCTTCTTTTTTACGCACTTCTGCTGATGGTTCTTTTATAAAAAGGAAGTAAACAAACATACAGGAACTTGTCATCATACACTTGATTTATTGTTTTGGTGCCTGGCCCAGAGCAAAGTTAATAATAACAATAATAACTAGAACATTGGCTTTTTGTCTGAGCCGAGTGTGCTGTTACTGTCGAGAAACCGAATCGAACTGAATGTCTGTTCTTTTTGTTTTTCTATATGAATAAAATCCTTTACCAGGTGTCGTGCAGATACACTACAGAACATACTTTTCTATGTTTTATCCGATTGTGAATAGAGTGGAACAAATGCCGTGGGAAAGCGTCCGGCATAATAATTTGGATTTTTGCATTCACGAGCCTGCATGTGATTTCCGTTGAGTCTTGGCAAAATGTCTGTAAGGAGCCCTGCAACAGTGTTGATTGACATTATTCGTGTACATCTTCCATGACGTCGGCAGACATCCGAATGAGTCATCTTTGCGTTCAGTACGAAGCTTTGAGGGGTTTTCCATTTCAAAGTAAGGTTTCTTTTCTATTTCAAGACGATGTTGACGACTTCTTTTGTAAGCACACATTTTCACTTTCTATTTTCTGTACTGTAACATGCAATAAATTGATACATTAAAGTGGATTTGTTCTTGTTTTTTTTTTTCTCGGTTCTTGTAAAACTTCCAAATTCATTTATGTAACTTGGCACCGCTTCACTTCTGGGAATTGGACTTTGTTATGTTGACGTTCAAAGTCGGAGTAATTTTTGCACTTCCTCGTTTCAGTAAATCGTCTCGCTGTCAAATTCAAATCTATCTGTCATTAATAACAAATGAGAAATATTCCTCCTCCTTAGTCAGACTCTCCCTCCTTTCATTTCTGTGCCATCACCGCCACTCCTCGCGTCCTTTCTGTTTCCATTTCTGTTCTGGAATCTGGAGGAGTTGACATATGTTTTTTTTTTTTAAATCTTTTTTTTAATGACTAAACATTAACAGAAGAAGGGGGGGGGGTTTGTCAAGGGCCAAAGGCAGGAAGTTGTGAGTGTGGTTAGCTGAGCGGAACAATACAGGGGAAGCTGTATTGCCCGTTTTTGCACTGTATTTATTTCTGCGTAGTCCTTCAGACTCAAACTGGAACCAGCCCTTGAAGCACAAAGGGGAGAGCTGAGGAAGTGAGTGGAGCATTTAGAAAGAAATTCCGGCGAAGCTGGCAGCTCCAGATTAAACATTGATGACAGAAGCAAACATCCACCATCCCCAACTGCGTAGTTCAGGCGCGAGACCAGTCATGCTGCCAGTGTGAGCTCTCTGGAGGTTGTGTATGGGACCCGCGATGGCAGGTGTCGAGGCTGGGACTGGGCAAAGGGCAGGTGAAGGGAGGCTGTCCTGGCCGGTTTTCCTGCTGACACTGGCTGCTGTCACCTCCTCCTCTCTTTCAGCTTTGTCCTTGTACCAACTGATGGCTCTCAGAGCTGAGGTGGAGGGACTCAAATCAGAGGTCGTCCGCAGGAGAGAAGAGAGCCAAGAGGTCAAGCATGCAAGCCAGGTGAGGCACAACTAGTCCTTAAGGACAGCAAACAAGACGCCACATGACACAATCATTTCACCAGCATGCATTGTTTTTCTAAGGATTTTATTACATCTGCTCAGACTGACAATATGAGCAGCAGGAGAAGCATCCACGAACCCCTTCATCAGCCCGGGTCTCCACATGCTTTCGCCCTGATAAAGAAGAGGAGTTTGCCCTCTGACTCAGAGGCATCAGGTAAGTCACGGAAGGCTGCACCTGAGCCTAAACAGTTCAGTTAACAGTCGGCGCTCTTACTTCCTCTAGTTTTCGAGGTGTTGCATGCATCGATCTTTCAATAGATTCCTTGTTTAGGATATTTCTCATGCCGTTTTCATTTAAAGTCAATTTATAGAGCTCAAAATGTCTCTTTACGAACTGTTCACACCTTCTATCCTGACACTCTCACACTGAGAAATGAAAAAACTCAGCAGAAAACCTTTAAAACCGACTGACAGCAAAGTGTTAATGACTCATCAACTTGTGCACACACACTGATTGAGACATTTTGGATTAAACTGTGTGAGAAAACCGCTGAGCAGTTTTACACTGTGTTCCAAATTATTATGCAGATACGACTTCAATTAGATTTTTAGTTTTTCAATGAAAGTTTTTAATTGTGCGTCTTCCCCCGTCTGTTTAGATGACACTGATGTCAATCTCAGACAGCTTTAGTCGTGTTGTTGTTTGCCAAGTGAGCCTAATTAACAGGAAACTACTAAAGGCGGTTTGTTCCACTTTATTAAGCTGGTCACAGGTTTCGTGCAACATTCTGCAGATCTTTCTGCAGATCAAACGCGTGAAATGGTGCAGCGTCTTGCAGAAGGTCTGATAACACAGGATATTTCGCAAACAATAAAGAGAGATCGTCTTACTGTGAGAGAGTTTGCGTCTGATTCAGAGTGCAGATACGTTAGTTCAGATAAATGCGTGTTAAGGAAAGCTTCGTGTAAGGCAAATGTATTAAGAGAGCGTGAATGTGAAACGGTCACAGATGATAACAAACAGGTATTTGAAGCTGCTGGTGCCTCAGGAGTCGATGCAGGATACTCCAGAGCTCACATGCTGTATCTCGGCCACCATTAAACAATTCCCACGAAGAAAAAACGACTGCAGTGGGCTCAGAAATACATGATGACTTAAGTTTTATTCACTGATCAATGCCATGCTACACTGGATGGTCCAGATGTATTTGGTTCTGGATGGTTGGTGGATGGCCACCATGTCCCAACAAGGCTGCAACGTCAGCAAGGAGGTGGTGGAGTGATGTTTAGGGCTGCAATCATAGGAGATGAGTTGGTAGACCCCTTTAAGGTGCCTGAAGGTGTCAAAATGACCTCTGTAAAATATGTGGAGTTCCTAACTGTGCATTTCCTGCCATGGTTTAAAAAGAAGAGCTTTGCCTTCTGGAATAAAATCATTTTCATGCAAGACAACGCTGCAAAAAGTACCTACTACCCCTACTGAGGACCTGTGGAGCATCCTTAAAAGAAAGCTCTATGAGGGCGGACTGCAGCTTACCTCAAAACAGCAACTCTGGGAGGTGATTCAAAGGAAATACAGGCAGAAAGTGTGCATGGACTTTGGAGTTGTTAAGAAGGGCTCCTATGCTCATATGTAACTTGATCTGTAAATTGTTTGTTTATGATTGAAATAGCTTTGATTTGAGAAAAATATCCCCCTAATGCAAAAAATACAACTGATTTCAGTTTTCAGTCCTTTAGAGTATTTTAAAACGCATTCGTAATTTTGTTTAATAAAATCCAGATTACGATTTGATTGTTGAGGAATAAAAAATCCTATTGACTGCCCAATTATATAGATTATTGAGGAAATAAATAACAAAAACAGTATGTGCATAATAATTTGGAACAACAAGTGTAATATGTCTGAATCTCTGTTACAGTTTCTCAGCCGTGCCTGCAGTTGTTGGCAAACAGTAGCAGAAAAACCTTTGGGAAAGGTACAGTACATCACACTTCAGAGATTTGTAATCATTTGTAACATGCACGCAGAATCCTCGTCCTACCGATTGTCGGGATAGATGTTTTAGCTTTTGCTTCCTAATATTTTCTCATTCCTTGATGCAGAATTTGAATCAGGGCCACACACAGGCATCCCCTGGCAGTCTGGGCTGAAGAGAGGCTCTGCCCTGGAGCCAGACGGGGACAGCATATTAGTCAGAGAGGAGGGCTTCTACTTTGTGTACAGTCAGGTTGGTTCGCTTGCTGTCATTCCATCATTTCCCCACAGCGGGGTGCTGCTAGTCTGTTTGCTGATCGCCAGTCAGGAGGGGAACACAGCTACATACATGGCAGGAAAAAAAAAAAGGGTGTGCTCGATCTAAGCATGCTGCTAGTTAACAGACCTTGAAGAAAGGTCAGATAAAGAAGAGAATTTGCAAATGATGCATGCATAATAAATGAAGTGGCAAATGCTATACCACCCACATGACTGTTTCCACATCTAAAACATCTCTCTCTGTATGTGCTCAGATCTACTACATGGACAGCACCTTTGCGATGGGTCATGTGGTGATCCGGAGGAAGAGGAACGTGGTGGGAGACGAGGATCCGTATGTGATCCTGTTCCGCTGCATCCAGAGTATGAACCCTGTCTACCCTTTCAACACCTGCTACACAGGAGGTGAGCCTGTGTGTGGAATGGCTGCACGTGTCATGTGTGCCAGTAGTTGGGTATGAATATATATCTGTTGGAGGTCTGAAGTGTACATTTCCATTCCCTCAGGTATCGTGAAGCTGGAGGCCGGGGACCACTTGGAGCTGCTGATCCCTCGTTCAACAGCCAACGTGTCCCTGGATGGAGATGCCACCTTCCTGGGTGCTGTCAAGCTGGCTTAAAGGGGTGTCATCACTTTGGACCCCCAGGGGACGCTTTTGTACAACGAACTGTGCGACGAGGCACGGCTCCGGTGACCCTGTGCAACTTTGGGTTTTGTAAGAAGAACGCAGGAGGCGGCAGCCATTTCTAGCTGAATGATTGACTGTGTGACTCCTTGTCTGTTCAGCCTGTGGGGACATGGATTGCACGATGAGCTGATGGCATAGTTTTAGCTCATAAGAATACGCACAGCTAGCTACAGCTGCATTATGTTAGTTTCTATCACACGTCAAGACAAAATATTGTAACGACTTTCTGAATCAGTACTTTCCTTCATGTAAGACATTAAAGTCACACTTTGTTCTTCTGCTTTGATCAATAGTCTTTCCTCCTGTAGCAGCAGCACTTCTACACTGAAACATATGCTTTATTTTTTTAGATATCGCAGCATAAACATGAGTGGTTACCATCCTGAATGGCATCATTTGTTTTGACCCACATGTGTCTAACCCCCGATGCAATAAAGTGATGGTTATTGCACAAGAGATGACATCATCTGGAGTCTGGGTGGAGATTGTTGTTCCTTTTTTGGCCACAAGAAGGAAAGACTTGAGTGTGACAGAACATCCTGCCAGGTGGCTCGCAGAAAGATCGAGCTAAGGTTGAGCGGGAACAGTGGAAATCAGGGAAAAAGTGCCTATTTTTAGGTTGAGGCAAAAACTACTGAAGCAAGAGCAGATGATATGTGCACATTCAAAGGAGCTGCTTAACATGGATTTTCTTGGCCATAAATTACACATAATATGTGGTGTTAATAATGAATAACACCAGAATATTCATACAGTAGGAACTGGCAATTCATGTATGTTATGATTAATGGATTTCCAGTGGATTCGTAATGTGATCGTCATATGTTATTATCGTGTAAACTTGCTGCACAGATTAATGAATCGAAGCAAGTTAAAAAGTACATAATGAATTATTACAGGTTTGATTTCACACATTTACATAATCAAAAGATATAATAGTGGAACAGAGTGTAAATTTGGCCTTGTGATACATACAGATGATGGAAAAATATGAATATTGTGATATTGATCTGAAGTATTAAATACACTTTTCATAATCAGAAATTTATGACAGGCTACTATCTGCTATCAGCGACCACACAAAGGTCAGAAGAGTTGGTGTATGTCACACAGAAAAGGCTTCCATCTGAATTTTTCCATCTTACATGCTTTTGTTTTGAAATTCTGCACAAAAGATCTTGATACGGCTTCAACTCTTCTTTGTGTGTGTGTGTGTGTGTGTTCACAGACTCAGATACAGACACAGAGAGGAAAGAAAATTCAGTAATCCAGAGAGAGAGAAACATTCACAGTTCAACAGTTTGCAGCAAAATGTTAAAAATGATTTTTACTGACATTCATGCAAATGAGAAAACTTTACATCTGGGAACAGACGCTCCCTAGTGGTTCGTGGCACAATGCCCGAGGGAAACCCTCCCCCACCTCGATATTATTCTCGTGTGATATCATTGATGCGTAAAAATGAAAACACACACACATCAGCTGATTCTTTGACAGTGCTAATGGCTTAAAACGAGCAGAAATCAGTAACTACGATTCATATTTAGATGATTGGAGAAGAATAAACCTCTTTAAAACGTGGGAATGGTGACATCATTTTAAAACCTTTGAAACTAAACTACACTGAATTCACTCTAAAGTAACTTTTAAAAGTCTTACTCAGTGTAAAAGATAATTGTCCCCCACAGCATGATATCACAAGTTTGTCTCAGATATGGTGGCATCTTGTGATATTTTCCAGCCAGCTACTTTCTAACTTGCACATTTTGAAGAGATTGATATTGCTCTGGGGTTCTCCCCTACCTGCCTCACTCTATCCCATCTGTTTCTCACACACACACACACACACACACACACACACACACACACAGGCCTTCTGTCCGTTGGGGCAAAGAGTTAGACAAAGCCCAGTGGGTGGTCACTTCTTCACTAGGCATTTTGCCCTTGGAGTCATGGCTCCATTTGACAAGAAGGGAGACCGAAAACAGGGGGAGGGAGGTAGAGAGTCTAAAATAGAATGCTGAGAGAAAGAGAGATTTCAAACGGACTTAATGGATAGCAATCGCCATTTGTAGGAAAAGCAAGCAGAATAGAGAGAGAGAGAGAGAGACAGAGAGGCTGTGAGGCTAAAACAGATAGAGAGAGCAGGCCAGCCCCCGGGTGCTTCAGCCATGGAAGTCTGAGAAGCTCTTTGATGATCTGGTAAACAGAGCAAGGCGGCTGTACAAACACCGGCCGAAGAAAAAGAAGAAGAAGAAGGAGGAGGAGGAGGAGGCTATGGGAGAAGAGGGGAGCACAGACCTCTCCTATAAATGTGTCAAGCATGATGCTCTCCCCCCCACCTCCCTCCCTCCCTCCCTCTGGGGCAGAAATGTCTTTGTGTGGTGCCATGGTGACGGCTGGTGTGTTGGCGGAAGCTGATGTCATTGTGGGCTCGCCTCTCAAAAGAGAAACCAGCATCTGACCGGAGAATCAGGAAATGAGACCTGCTGTGTACACATGCTGGCACTGTGTGTAGTTCACACACTCACACACATGTTGCGAGTACACACAGTCGCATTATTACACACACAAAAAGCAGCATATATATATACATACATGCCCCGTAAAAGGGGACAAACGTATGTTTTGTTGCATTATAAGTAATAGTTTGCATTTGAATATCGAAGATATTGACACATAAATATTGATGTATATAACATATTTTATGTTATTTTAAGGCAGTCGTCCCTGCAAAAAACAAACATCCACCTCATATTTAGATATAAAATCTCAAGATTAGAGTCTGCTGCTTTTATTCTCCCAGACCAGACTGCATCCGATGTATTAAACGTGGACCTTAGTGTCCCCATCTGTCCTTTCATTTCCTCCCTCCTCCTCCTCCCTCTCTCTCTCTCCATGTTTTGGGAGCTTTAGGACAGGTCTGACTGATGACAGGGGCTAAAGGTGATCCACCGAATCCTGATTATAAGACCCGGCATGCTCTGCTTCTGCAGCAAAACACTCGCACTGCAGCGTCTGCGACTCACACATACATATATGAAACACATTCATTATCTCTCCTAATACTCCCGATTACAGCCCTGTACTCCAGTGCACTACACGGTTTGTCCATGCACATACTTCTCCAGTATTCGGGGATTACTTTGATCTGCTGCAGTCAGCCCCAAAATAATCAGGCTGATCCAGAGCCCTGCAGCTGAACTGGCAGCAGCAGCAGCATCGCGTGGATTCCTCATTTAAGTGAGGATTTGGTTTATCAACACACCGGATTGTGCCATCAGTTACTCTAATGTCTAAACGCCATGTTCTGTGCTCACCGTGCAGTAGTTTTTGAATCGATTAAGCCTGAGGAGAAGACACTAATTATTTTGGATCTGGAAAAAAAACGTGACCGACGCAGCAGAACA
Source organism: Larimichthys crocea (assembly GCF_000972845.2). NCBI lineage: Eukaryota > Metazoa > Chordata > Actinopteri > Sciaenidae > Larimichthys > Larimichthys crocea. The sequence continues at coordinate 17,279,992 of NC_040028.1, forward strand.
AGAGGATTATTTGTTTTTAACAGTGTCAGCATTAGATTTGTTCTCCCTCCTCACTACATAGGATGTGCAGGAATATAAGCTGATCTATAATTCATACGTTTCTGCCTCTGACTGGAATCAAACAGTGATGAAACATCAGGTTGGGAAATCTGCATGTGTGTGAGAAAAGAGCAGATTTCAAAGTTGGCTCTGTTCAAGCTCGTCTTGATGAATCTTTTTTTCTCGAGGACAGAGGAGAAAAAAAAAAAAAAAAAAAAAACATCAAATGACTGAGTGGAGGGAAGGATTTTGGTTTTTCCACAACTCCCCCTCCACCACCACCCCTCCTTTCTCCATCTCCTGACTCCCACTCCTCCGCTCGGCATTAAGATGGAGCTTTTGGCAGACACACACACACAGCCAGCGACATTTATCTAGGGCTGTTGTTGTGCCGTGCTAAAAGACTCCCCACCCTCTTGCACGGTTTTAGGGTGTGCAGTTTGTATACGCTGTAAATAAAAACTGTGTGAACGCCTTTTGCCAACTGTACCCTGATCTCTTCACCAGAAACAGAAAACACTGAGTCTGCAGAAGCATGAGCACGGCAATAAACTTAACATAATCATCTACAATGTGATTATAGGAAGACAGATTAACGCAATTCTGGGTATTTATTATGTATTTCTCAATTATTACTGTTCATTCCAGTGACAAAAATGACAACAATGGGAATCACTTAATTACAAAAGTGCTGATGCAAAGCTGTATAATACTCATTGACAGTATAAAGAATGGACAGCACATGTGCAGTGTCACCCACAGGTTTCTGATGAGCTCAGTGTGGTGGCTCTGGCTGCCACCATGCTGGTAGTCCTGCCTCTTTCGCCTCCCAGCTAATATAAAATCAGCAAGACATGGATCATTGGCGGACCAGATGAAGCCTTGGGTGCTTAAACAAGCCATCTGTAATGGCACCCACCTGTCAATCAAAGCGCCCACGCTGGTAATTATGCATAATTTCAACTTTTATATAATGTGAACAGGTGAGTTATATATAAATTCACCCTCAGTACAGTTGTCATGAATGGGAAAATTAGTTACAGAGACCAAAATAAATTTTTGTACCAGGCTGTAAACATGTTTATTATATTGTTTGTGTTTTGTTGTGATCAGGGCATTGCTGTAAAAGAGCAATTTGCTCAGTCAAGGTTTCCCTGAATAAAGAACGGAAATAATAATTTCTGCTGTGAAGTTGGACATTTTTAATATGGAGTCAGTTTTTGGCCACGGAGGTTGCCGCTTGGTAATACCACATCATAAGTACAGCATCAGTTTTACAGGTTTCAATCATGAGCTAAAAGTCACCAAAAAATCATTCAGCTTCGTCAAATCTGTGGCAAAATTTGATTGGCAATCCATCCAACAGCTGTGAAAACGTGTCTAATTAATTGGGCTGCTACTTAGGTTTCGACAAAGAAGTCTTCCTCTGGGGACCATGAATGTCTGCACACTGTTTCATGGTAATCCATCCGAAAGCTGTTAAGAAATTTCAGTCTGGACCAAAGTGGCTGACAGACATTGGCATCCCAAGGGGATGAGAGGGAAGGGTGGAGGGTGGAGGGCGGTGGTGGAGAAGGCTGGTGTTAGGGTAGGCACATCTGCTGCACGCTGCTTTTTTGTCCTCCCGTTTTCACTATTAGGCTTTTGTTTGAGCGATTGGTTCTCCTCCCCCTTACACACAGCACGCACACACACACACACACACATTCACACACAGACGCAACAGAGTGTAGTGTGTATGAAGTCCTGTATGTGTCACTCATTCCCACCAGCTGCTTCTGGGCTTGTGATAAGCAGTTGTAATGAGAGATTTAAACTCGTTTTTCTCTCTCGTACAAACACTGTCGAACTCCTAAATCTCTCTCCGTCTCTCTCTCTCTCTCTCTATCACTGACTCATGCTCTCTCTCCATTTCAATGCCTCCCCCCTCCCCAGTTCACCCAAACTGGCACACTCCCCTCTCTCCCCCTCCCTTTCTCTCTGCCTCTCTGATGGGATGTCAGTGGAGGACTTTAGCCTCTGGGTGTAGATGTAGAAAGAGCTTGGAGAGTTGATATTTCTTTCACACTCTTTCTCTCACTGAGTGTTTCAGATCTTTGCAGCTGAGACCACGAATCGTCTCTGGATGTTGTTTCCCAGTCGGCAAGAAAGCGTCAAGAACTACGGTGGAAATGTCACAGTGAGGTACGGTGCCACTTATCTGCTGTTTGTTTGTGTGCGGGTTGTGCTCACATGGGGCCTGATGGCATAATGTTGTCCACTGGCAGTTTGTTCCTCTCATGGTTTCATTGCTTTAGTCTTTCTTTAGAGATTTTCCGTAACTGAACAAACATCTAACAAAGAGTGTCTGCCTCTGTCTGCATCCACTCTACTTTACACGTTTTCTTATTCTGGGAATTTCTTCTTCTTCTTAAATGTCCACCGTCTTTGTTCAGCGTCTAAGGACTGGCCTTTGTTTCTTTCCCCTATTTCTTTCTGTCTCTGCATGCTGTTGTTTGCCCCGAGATGCTGCATGTGTGGCGGGGCTGGCAACGCAGAAAGAGAGAAAACAGGTTTGTTGGCTTGTTCACTGCACACACAAACACACTCTCATCCAAAAAAAAAAAAAAAAAAAAAGCCCTTGGAGGCTACTAGATGTCAGCTGGGAATCGTCCCAGTTTTCAGAGGACCTTGGGCGGCTTTCACACAAACGCTGTGATGGTGGACGTGTGATGTGTACACTGGACGCCTGAGTGTCAATGTTTAGAGAGAGACTGAGACAGAGGACGGATAGAAAAAAAGTGAAAGACAGACAGAGAAGGGCAGCGAGGAGACAGTCACACCAGAGCAGGAAAAGCTTTAGAGTCTAAAATCTGTCCGCCTCTGAACATAACTCTGCCCGTGTCACCCTACAAAACTCTGCTTTTGTTTCACAGGAGCTCACAGATGGGCTCATTCAGACTGCTGAGAGTCTACACATCCCAGTGTGTGTGTGTGTGTGTGTGTGTGTGTGTGTGTGTGATGAACCTGTTGGTGTTAAACACTTGGGACGATGATAACTGTTACACACTGTGTAAAAAATCGATCACGATAAACTGATGTACAGGGATGATTTCCATTTCAGTCACAGCCTCCCTTTCAACAAGCTGTGTGTGTGTGTGTGTGTGTGTGTGTGTGTGTGTGTGTGTGTGTGTGTGTGTGTGTGTGCGTGTGTGTGCTACACCCATCTGTCCTGCTGCTCAGCCAGATTGTGGGCCTGCCAGCGTTGCATGGAGGTATCACTCTCCCTAAACTGAAAAGATTATCTCAACCACATGCTTCCACAATGCTTTTCTCCAGCAGCTTCCTTCTGGCTCGTCTTTCTTCCTTCATACTCTTCTTTTCCTTTGGAACACGACAAAGCGTGCTGCTCTGTGCTGATCTGTGGGTGTAGCAGGCAAGACGTCTGAAAGCTGCAGCCAGTCCGTCTGTGTCAGGACGTAGCCCAGTCCCCTGTGCTGTGGTCAGCTGTTGAGCCACATGCTCTCAAGACTTAGTCACCACCCTGCCTGATAATTATGGGTTGATTTATGAGCAAGAGGGGACGATGACGAAGAACAGGAGGACGAGGAGCAGGAGGAGGAGGAAGAAGAAGAAGACTTTTCCCTGCAAGAAAGCTTTGTGATGGATCTGCCGCTGTCAGAGCTCCAGAGGTGTTCAAGGAATATACATCCCCTCCCACTGTTTCACTCATGTAAAGCAGCCCACCGACTGCGTTGCGACCCTGAGGCCCCGTGGCTTTGGCAAGATTTAAATGACACCTTTTATGCATGATTAAGGAGGGGAAAGTTGCTCACTGAGGAAGTGTGCTGAGAGGAAAACTAGATAATACAGCCATCAACTGTTACCTGGAACATTTCTGTCTGTTGTCTGATCATTCAAGTTGAACTGCTGAAGAATTCCAGTTCGCTAGCACCTCTAACTGGGGGGCCTCCTGAGGGCCTCACAAGCCTTTGTCTACATTTTTGATGCCTAACCTTTGGTCTGTCCACCAACCGATCTATTCTTAGATGGGACTTACCGGTTACCACGCTTACTGGATTTCCTTTGCAGCTCCTCTAATGGACACCAGCACACACACACACACACTCCTCTAGCCCCCCTTCAGAAAAGAAAACACACTTGCATACACTGAGCAGATAGATGCATTTCAGGCAGCTGACGTCAGAAGGCAGACAGCTGACTGAGCAGACAGAAGTGGGGGGGTAGGATGGGATTAAAGGGGGTTACCGTTCATCTGGGGAAGCCGGAGATTCGTTTCACCCACAAAGCTGATTAGGCCAAATTGTAATCCACACCAATATGGGCTATTTATAATTGGTGAATTTGAGACAGATTAAAATCTGCAATGTCTAGAGGCATACATTTAAATAGAAACAAAGACTGCATTCGTTTGGATATTGATTGATCCCAGGGCCTCACAACTAATCTAAATATTATTGACATTGCAATATCCAAATCATAAAAACTACAGTTCTTTGATAAAGGGAAAATGTGTGAGAAAACAGCGCTTTACTGAAGTGCTGCAGAGACGTGTTTGGTAAAAATGGTCATTCCTACTATGTGAACAATATTGCAATCATAATATTTATCAAAATATTCACAAAAGGATTTTTTAAAACCATATTATACATTAATAATTGATCCAATATTTGATTGGCTAATCTTTAACAGAGATAAATGCTCAGAGGTACCACAACTTAAATATTCTTACTGTAGGTAATCAGATACAGCAAACATTTTGAGTATTTTCAACTTGTCGGGTTTTACAGTGAAACCAAACACCAAATCTACTCCACTTCCAGTGATATAAAACATAAAACGTCAACACAGCCTAACAATGTCTGATTTAGAAAATGTAATAAATACAAAATAAACAGGACGTGTAAATCCGTCACTTTTCCTATCGCCATTTTCTTTCTTCCGATATATCTCAGGTGTCCACATTGCGAGTTGCAAAACGATCCTAAGACGAGGATGAATTCCCAGACTATTCTTACGAGCATGGGCCCATGGGAGCGGGCAGTTGGCCGACTCAAACAGCAGCTAAAGCTAATGACAGGTGGTGGGAAGCACTGCTGGCAGCAGCAGCAACAACATGTTATTTGGGAGTGGAAGTTTTCCAGCATAGCAAGATTGAATCCAAACCTTTGGTCAGACACCCCCACCCCCCCTTCCACCATCTGATGAAACAGTATCATCAAACAGAGCAGTGCGCATGGGTTCAACACTAAACAGGTGCATCGGCTGACACAAAGGTTTACCCAGCCCTATATGATGGTAGTCTTCGTCGGAGGAGGAGGAAAGGGGGAGGCTGTTCCCTGTTTGACCCCATCTTTCCATAGAAGACTTCCTCATACTGTAGTAATGCGGGCTTGCTGCCTCTGGCATGTGACCGGTGGCCTTGCAGACTTTGTTGCCCTTCCAGATCTATTATCAGACACCGTGTCTGTAAGGGACATCAGTGTCAGGGTCAGGGTATGGGCTTGCCAGGACTTGCTTCTGCGTACGTGTTTGTGCGTGTATACATGTGAACATCTCACCTGTTTGCACCCTGAACCGGAACGATAGAGCTTTACAGTGCTTGTGAGGAGAAAAAAAAAAGAGCACGAGTGAAGGTGCTGAAGGTAATTTAATGTGTAGTGAGTGGGAATTGAAATGACAAGATGGTGTGACACGGCAGGGATTGTGACCAGGGACGAAAATGTTTTCCCCCGAAAGAGGACAGATGTGGAAGGGAAGAAGCGACAGATAAGGCGCTTAGAGAGCAGCTCATACAGCAGCTATTCCCTCGCCTTTCTGGAATGTGTTAGGAGGGCAGGTGTATAAAATGTAACTACTTTACTGCAACTATCAAGCCTCAAACACACACATGCATCCATGCATGCACGTGCACGCAAACACTAGTCCACCTACCTGGTTTTCTAAGCCTACAGTTAGACAGTGTATATTATAGAGTGGAAAATATGAGCCCAGCTGCAGAGCAATGCTGATGATTCGAACAGCGTTCCCTTTAAAACCACTACTTTGATCTATCCGAGAAGCCGTGGGGGGAGTGTATGCTGAGATGAAAGCCCGGCTGTGATGTTTGTGTGCCTGATTTCAAGCATGTCATCTCTCACGTTCAACCCTAATCAAATTAGGTCAATACCTAATGGGGCATGATGCCCCCCTTCTTACAATGCTATGATACACTCCCACATACTATCATGCAAATCGTGCCGATGCCTGTCAGAGTGTGCAGCAGAGAGGATGCAAGACAGAGAGAGAGAGAGACGGAGAATGTACGGATGAAAGAGTGAGGCAAATAGCTGCGGAAGAGACTGATGCACGGCGTAGCCGAATGATGGTGCAATATAGTGCAGGGAAAAAGAGAGGAATCGAGGTGAAGGGCAATAAGAGAAGGAGAAGGGATGGAGTCATATCCTCTGCACATTTCCGTGAGTGCAGATAAGAGCTCCGAAGAGAAGGATAATGTCGAAAGATCTCAGGCCATACTGTGGAGGGAATTGCTTCAGCTTTGGATTAAAGGTGGTGTGCCTCTCTGTGATTTGAACCTCCTAGTCTGGTAATTTCATGGCCCATTGAGGTCAATTCATAGATTTAATACACACTCTTTCTCTCTGTGCTCTAACTTTGTCTCCATCTTCCAATCTTTCTTACATTTGCCAATTGACCCTATTCCAGAGGGAGTTCAGCTCAACTAGAGCCACGACCACACACCTACCTCACCGTAACAGGGGTCTAATAAGCAGAGAAGCATAAGAAAGCGTTGTTAAGTCAAGGTTAAGTGTGATAAGTCTAGCAAGCCACTCACACACTTACAAAGCCAAAAGTTGAGAGAGAGATAGGCCGCGATTCATTGTGAATGACCGCCCTGCCGAGCTCCAAACTCAAAAGGCACGGGGAGAGGAAAGTTGAGAAAAGCTCAATTATACAGGGATTAAAGCAAGAAAAGATTTGTGAGCCTTGTCCAGGAGGAAATGTGTGCAAAGCATTACATGAATTTAAAACTTCTCTGTGCCAGAAATCAGAGAAATTTAAGCCCCGACTTTATGTAAAAGACCAGGCGCGAGCAAATCTAACAAACTAACTGTGACGACAACAGAAAAGAACAACTTCCTCGTGTGCGGCACTGCAGCTAAATCAGAACACAGCTGTCCGGTCGGAGCGGAGCATGTAAATAATGTTCTCCGTGAAACACACACGAAGAGCTACAGCTTCACGCCTAGTTGTGCGAACGCAGCACAAGTCGTCTCCGATCTTGGAATTATGGGTTGGTACTGTATGTACCAGGGCAGTGACAGACTGCTGTATGTTGAGCATGAGCAGGCACACGCAGAGAACATTTGGCCTCTGACTGTGTGGATGTCCAGACTGGCCAGCTTGTCCACTCTTGTTGTGTGCATTTATAGGATAGTGTAGTAGTGAACTGACTGACACATAAGGAGCAGCCGTTCAAATGACACACGAAGTGACAAATAAAACCAATTGAGGAAAGTTAGGTAACAAAAAAGGACATCAACGCAACCTTTAAATATGATTTTAGACTCCCTCAAAGGAATCTTAAACTGTATAACTGTAATATAATTTAAATAACACAAGCACAAAACAAGCAAAGAGCTTCTTTTGCACATTCAAGATAATTACTGATGAAAAGAATGCATAACTGCAGAGTCTGAGCAGATTTTTAAATCATGTCGATGCTACCCCGGTGTGTAATCAGGTGAATAGTGTCTACGCCCTGATTACAACCACCCATGAGATGTACTTGACACTTAACGGGACTAATTCACACACCAACAACAACTATTTCACAAATTCTGGTAGAACTGGATCATATTTTATGCATAAAACATGATCCAGTTCTACCAGAATTACCAGGAGTAAATGTGAACTACAGCTAATGTTAACTCAGATTATGAGCTCAGACCACCAGGGGGTGGTGGCGAGTGTTTGTACGTGTCATGACAGAATCGGAGCTCTGCAGGCGGGATGTAATGTAACTGAGCTCAGCAGCGTCTAAGGGACATAATAAGAGAGGTGACGTTGACGGAGGAAGCTAAGAAGAGAAAATGAGCCAGACAGGAGTAAATCTTGGAGTGACTTTTAATCGTTTTTTAAATAAAATGCTGAAAGACAGACGAGCTGGGCTTCTGCTGTTGGACTTAGTAAGTAAAATTATCTGGCTGCTATGTTTTGTGTTGTTGCACTTGCTTGATGTTGGACTAGTTTTCAAGTGTAAGTGATATAATGATGTAATTTACGTATATATGCTACATATATATGTAAATTCTACATATGAAAGAGTAATCACAGGTGTTACCAATGATACTAATTAAGGAGGTCCAGTTCCATTCAGCTCCAGCAGAGTCAGGGTGCTGCAGCGGTGCAGCTTAGCTCACTGGAAACAATAAATGGAACTGAACCTTAATTAGTGTCATTGGTAACACCTGCTGACGCTGCTGTTTCATGTCAAATTGGCTGATGTGGAAAAAGTGGTGAGCATAGTGACTTTTACATTGCTGCCAGCAGGAAAAGCTCCTCGAAGAACATTGTCTTCCTCGGTATGACAGCATTAGGGAGACTTAATGAGACTTTCGTGCTAACAGGTAACACTGAGTCTGCCATGCTGACTTAGCTGAGCTCCTTGGAAGTGGAGGACAGCTTCAAGGTCAGAACAATTATTTTATCTTAAAACATATTGCATTGGCTTGTGTCATAATTTTCACCTTTTGTTTTTTTTGTACATCATTTTTCATAGCCTCTGTGTTTATATGAAAGACCTAGACTCTGTGCTGCTGTAGAGTACATTCAGTGGAAATACTGGATATAAAGTTCTGAAGTTTCACCCCAGCTGTCAGACGAGGAAAAAGAGAGTCTGAGATGTCTATATAACTCATAAAATATAACCGACTGCTGGATAGCTGGTGAAAAATAACAATGTTTTGATCCGATTTTTCCCTTCATGTGTAGTACACAACGCCCTGCATGAGTCATGGAGCGCTGATTTCATGATCGGTGATAACTGGCAGCATCGGTAGCAGGACGCCGAGCCTCTGCCTCTTACTGCTGCCAGTGGAGTGACTCATGATGTAAGTAATCCACGATGACCACAAAGAGTATACTGTGCATGGCTGTCCAGAATAATGCTTCTAATAGAGGTTAAATAAAAGACAAACCTTTTCACCTAGTTCACAATGTGAGAATACATCAGTGGTGCATGAACTATGACTTACTGCGCGTGGAAATAAGGCTGAGAAACAATAACTTGTTACTTCAGGGTGATGAGCTGAGCAGTGGCAGCGCAGGGTGAGTAAAGTGATGAAATGTGGACCGGTGGGGGTCATAATTGAATGACGGAGGCAGCTTCAGGCGGAGGTGATGGTGTGAGTGTGTGTCTTTGTTTGATTTTCGTCTCTGAGTGACCAGATTGCCCACCTCCCTCCTTTTCCAAGGTCAACACGGGGATTATTAGCAGAGAGGCACCGTCGTAATGATCATCAGTGATGGCCATTAACTATTCATCACCTCACACTACACTGTGGGGCCGAGTGTGAGTCTATTGGGGAGTTACACACATCTGCAGCTTTTAGGTTTATGTGTTTGTCCGTGTGTGCAGATTAGACAGCTGGCTCACATCTAAACAAGAGATACTCAGTCCCACCTATTCAGACTCGGTTGTGTTCCCCACCGCCAGCTCTTTTTGTCTGCCAGTTCTCGTCTTTTTATGGGACAGCCTTGACACAAAAGTACGCCTGTTTGACCACAAAGTCTTCAGGGTGTGTTTTGCTACATGAGGTGAATCCAGGCGCCTCCCCTTTTTTGTGTTTTCGTACCCTCCTACTCGTTCCCCCGCGATGTAATAGTAGAGGGGAGGAGGGGAGGTGTGGATGCTTGTGAGGCTGGGGGTGTGACTGTACCCCCCTCTCAGATGGAGAAAGTGGGCTGGGTTCACCGAGGTCTGGAGAGGGGGAGGGACATAGAAAGACAGAGAGAGAGAGACAGAGAGAGAGACAGATGTAAAAGAATGAACGGCTTCAAGCGGCAGAGTTGCCATGGCTACGGGGGGAAACGGATGAATGAATGACATCACAGTGGCGGGGAGGTGAGAGAGTGTGAAATTGATTTGGTGGCGGAGCACGGGGAGGCGTCTCTCGTTTGGGTCTTCGTCGGGCAGACACATTTCTCTCTCTCCTCCGTGTGCCCTGGTGTCTCCTGTGGATGAGCTCTCACCGGTGAGTCTGTTTTCTCTCCCTCTCTGCCCCTCCATCAGAGTGAAGGTTGAAGGTTTTTGAGGATGAAGGCGAGTGTAGGTGTGATTTTTCACACTGATAGGTCTTGACAACATGTGAGACAGACATATATAGAGAGGACATGTGTGTGTGTGTGTGGTGTCCCGGTGTGCCGTGAAAGGAAAGGCAGATGTGCCGTGCAGTTGTCGTCGCTCTAAATATACCATGAGATGCTTCAGCGTGGAAGAATGTGTGCGTTTCTGGCTTAGAATGAACAGCTGATTGTGCAAGAATGATGTCAGTGTGCTGTCAGATCCCTCGCCTTAACAAGAATTATGAGCGGTGTATATGTAGTAACACTTAGGAGCTCACACTTGAGCGTGAATCTGTTGTTGATGTTCATGTGTTGGAGAGAGAGACGCTCTCTTGTGGCTGTGTTGTTGTCAAGCATCTGTGTGCCGATGCTTTCAGTTATCATGCCATCATTTTCCTGTCTTGTCACTTGGCCCCACAGGGGTCAGCAAACTGAAGTCTCACTACTTGAAAAGAGGAGCTGGAGTTTGAACCTGGCTCCTCTGATTAAAGTGTAGTCTTTCCTCGCAGTGTGCCACCCCGCTGTGAGTTCATTGGCAAAGCCTCGTGCCATTCATCCCGGCTGCGTGATTAATGATGACGTTGACCTGCGATGACCCCCCTGAGGGACAAATGGCCACAGTTGAAGGGTAGGGGCTAGAGGTGACAGCAAAGACAATCAGGACCCCTTAGCTCAGTGTCTCTTCTCTTTGGCCAACATCCAGAATGGAGGAACAGATAGCACAAGGGCTCAAAGGATCAGCATTTAGGCTAGATTTTGAAAGAATAATCCATTATTGGACCACAACTGGTCTACAGATCTGTTGGAATGCACCCAGGTGAATTCCTGATGGTGGTTTGTTTTTCACATCTTTTCAGCTGCTACCATCAAGGCCACGCTGTTGTTGAAGAGAGAATTTAAGCTCCAAGGACAATGTACTGTAGGCAATCGGGTATGGCCTCCTGTGGCAGGCATGTGTGAACGGTGCTGTCTGTTTGGCGCCTGGGAGAATATGCAAAAAGAGACAGATTTACATTTGAATTTGCATTTAGTCATTTCGCTACTGCTCCTAACCAGACCATCCTGTTTTATTCAGAAATGACAGCTTCCAAAAACAGTGTACGAGGGTAAAGACCATGACAATACAGGGAACACATTTTCTTGTAATGCCTGTGGCTGTGAAATGTTGGAATTAAAAAGTAAAGAAAGTTTTTAGTTTTTAAAAGTGCAGGAGAAATGTTGAAAGAGGATATCAGTCAGTTTAGTTTGCTTCAAACTTTTCTTCTAAAGTGTTTCGGTATTATAGCGAGGTAACGTTAGGTGGAGGAGCTAATGCCTGGAACGTGTCTTTGAGACGGAGTAAGGTGTCGGCACTGTGGGTACGCTCAGGGCGTTAATTATAAACAGGGAGAGGATGAATATACATGAGGCTGCTTCAGATAGTTTAATTTGAAGCTGAGGAGAACGGACCGTGGCAGGTGCAGGAAACCACACAGTGGGAGTGGATTGCTTGGCTTTTGTGTACATTAGCGTCAGCCACAACTGGTTCGTTGTATTTATCGAGAGGAGAAATTAAGGCGGATGTTCACTGGCTCCACTACAGACAATATAAAACAACTCTCTTTTAAGTCACCACACTGTAAAAGCTCGGCTAAGTGAACCACTGTCAGCATGCCAGCTTTTTTAGATGCCATGGTTGGGGGCACAATTGGGTCAGCAGTGTAGAGCCACACCAGTCCCGAATGCTCTTTGTCTGCACTCTGGGAACAGATGTGCCCTGTAGCGAAAAACACAGCTCAACATAGTGTTTTTTTGTCTCTGTTGGGAGGAAATAATCGGAACTGAAGCCGTTCCACTCCTCTGACACTGAATCCTGTCTTACAGCGCTGTTTCCAAAAACTGTGTGACTAGAAACTGAGAATTTTCTGTTGTGTTTGGAAAATGAAATGCCCATTTTGAATTTAACGTCAGCAACATGTTTCACGTTTACTGCTCTGTTCATCACCTCTTCCTTTAACAACACTCTGTGCAAACTGAGGAGACTTCAGTACGATTTCAGTTCCTCAACATTGAAGAAGAAGTCGTCTACTTGGCAGCAAATGTTACTCCAAAACTGTACCAACATTAATGCCTTCACAAATGTGCAGGTTACCCATCATGCCATGTGCACACATACCATCACAGATGCTGCGTTTGGATGCTCCCTCTCCTCTCTCCAAACAGAACCTCAGGACAGTTTTCCACTTTGTCTCAGTCCATCTTAAATGTGCTCAGCTGCGCATCCATTTTCGTCTTTGCATGGTTGAGTTTCAGCTGTCATTTGTGGACGCAGTGATGAACTGTGTCCACAGGCGATTATGATGTCTACGGCAGAATCGTGTCTGTTTTTGATGCGGTGCTGTCTGCAGGGTCTAAAGATCACGGGCATCCAATGTTGGTTTTTCAGTTTAGATTTCTTCTGATTCTCTGAATCTTTTAATGATATTATGAACTGTGGACGATGAAATACGCAGATTCTTTGTAATTTTATGTTGAAACAATATTCTCAAATTGAAAGTTGAGCTGTGAACCCGTCCCCATCTTTACTTCTTTACTCTCTCTAACCTGTCGCCAGTTAACCTCCTTCTTTGTCAGATAGATTTTCACTTTTGTTGCCACTGTCCAACTTTTTTGTTGTTGGCATCAAATTCAAAACAGGCGTATCACTTTTCCAAAAAAAAAAATCTCTATTTCAACATTCCAAGTTGTCTTTGACATGACATTTTGTTTCTGTTTTGTAACCAGGGTCTGTGTGTGTTTAGTTTTTTTCTTTATCTTTCAGTTCACTCTGTTCATGACTGCTGGATAGGAGAAGGCGTTTAAAGGAGGTTGCTTAGCGACATGAGGGGTTGTGTTTACACCATCCTGAAGTCAGCTTGTGTGTGTGTGTGTGTGTGTGTGTGTGTGTGCAGTCAGTCCTTCCTCCTTGTGGTGTCAGCTGGTTGGCAACACTGTGGTCAGTTATGGTGACTGGACATGTACACAGACACTCAACATGCCCACATGCACAGACTGTGTGGAGGGTTTTGTCTTGAGCTCGTCCTCACTCTATTTTTCTTTTCTCCACTTTTCTCTTTATTTTTTAGGACTTTAATTCGTGGAGTAGAGATCCCGTACTTCACAAGAAGTGTCACCAACATCTCCTCCTGGGATGTTTAGCACATGGGTGAGCCCGTGTATTCGCGTAGTGGAGACTATTATCTCATGTCCTGAAACAGCAGTGCTGTCATTGCTAATTACTAACGGTCAACCTTTAAATGCTGTTATTATGGTAGTATAGCTGACACAACTTTTTCAGCTTCAGCCATTTCTTTTTTATTAAGAGCTCACAGCTCAGCTGTTTGACACAATCTTTTTTAAAGCAAGTGTAAATGAGGCGGTGCAACAGCAAGTAGCTTAATCAGACAGGCATGCCTCCGTATCTAAATCAGAGTCAGAGCCAGCTGGTAGTGTTCCCAATGCTTTCCTGCCTCAAACCACTGAAACAGTAAACTCAAATATAATGAAATTCTTCCCCAACGATGCATGCAGCCACTCATATGTATTCAAAAGTGAGAACATTTTCTGCAAAGAGACTTTTGTTTCAACTATATGTGAGTTGGTGTAGAGTATAGTGTCTGACCTTGTTACTTCTTCTCACAAGGCTACCCGGGAGTGATGTTACCTTGTCCTAGGGGAGCTTACACAGGTGTATGCTGGGATGTCAGTTTGGGTTAATTTTGCATTTGATAGCCTGACACTCATTAACCGATAACTAACCTGTTTTATTTTAATTGAGAGAGGAGCACACTGGACTGTAATCTTCCAGTTAGCACTTTGGATGTTACGTTAGTTGGAATCATTGATTGTATGATACATAAGAATAATGACTTGCAGGGATGTGGGGCTAATTTGGGAGCGAGGGCAGCCACCTCAGCCAGAAAGTCAATAATATCGCTGACTGGTCAAACACAAGCTTTATGAACAGAGCATTCAGACTCCAAGCATGCACTAGTTGTAGAAGGTGTATCCATATTAGTCACCTCTTCACAGCAACTGTCCAGCATTAGTTTAGACATCACATGACATTAAATTATGAAGAATGATAAATCGCTCTGCTTTTGTCTAGTCTGATATGATGGAAAAAATTGTTTCTGGGACTATTTGGTTGAAAAAAGGCCATTAAATTTCATGTGTGTATATTTAGGGGTCTATAATTACCTCAAATTGCCATGTTGAACTACAGTAGCCCAGAACGGACAAACTAAACACTGACCAGACTAGATCAGGGCTGTTTCATGTATTTTCCCTTCATGCTAGGAAGAAAATCATCAGCTCCAGTGCTATATATGAGTAAATCCTTTCGGGTGTACTTTCCTGTCTTTTGCAGTTGTTTATTAAATCTGTTCCTTTTTCGAGTATGCTGAAGAATGACTAAATTAAACTGAACTCACAGGGAACTGAACTACTGTCTGTATAGTTACTGTGTTTGTCTAACAGCCAGATGGGAGAACTTGCAAATCGCAGCGACTACATTGACTCATTGTTAAAACTTACACGTTGTGTCCGTGCATGTTGTCTCACAGCCTCAGCAAGTGTAGCTACAAACTAAAGCATTTTGTCTAATCCAACATCCTGATCTTTAATCAATAACTGCTGAATATCTGCAAACACTTCGTTTCATGTAAAACGTCCTCTGTGTTTCAAAAGAGTCAGCACGACAGAGATTTGTTTCCTTAAAATCATTACACTCAAACCTAATTATTATTATTAGTGTACTGATAATTATATACTATCCCCATCTAGCATTTTGTGTCAGTCTATATCAGCTCTGCCAAAGAAAGAACAAATTGCTGGTTGCGTATAATTGTACATGTTTAGGAGTGTGTGTGTACAGTACAGTGTGTGCACGCTTGCTCACACACACAGCAGGTATCATTGCTGCTTGAATTTGAGCAGCTGTGAGTGTAACACGATAACATAAGCAGAATGTTCATGTGGGGTAGGAGTTAGATCCAACTGTTCACGGGTCTGTTAGCTCGCCGTGAGTCACTAGTACAGTGTGTGTGTCAGGCAGCGGTCATGGTTTTCAGTCTTAGTCAGCGGAGAACAGAACAAGGTAACAGGAGGACGCCACCTCTGCGCCCAGCGCTGCTTTAGTCGGGAGCTTCTCGCATGCAGGACTGCGCTGCTCTTTTGTTTGTCCGGTTATTGATTGTCTCTCGCTGAAGCTTGCAGCCATCCTTTATGTTCCCATGTTGTCCATTGTGCCAGCTGCTTGGAGCTGGGAGCTATGGGAGAGGCTAGTGAAGGATAGACAAAGGAAGGGAGAGAGATCCACTCGCTGCCAGTTTGAGGGTTTGTTGGAGTTGACGGGTGGAGGGGAGAGAAGCAGACACATCATTAAAGGCAGAAAGTGAAAGAGAGAAACTCTCATAACTTATTAATTGTTATAGTTCTCCTTTATCTCCCACTCCTTTTGTCATTTACTAATTTACTTCATTTGTCTGTCAAATTGTCCTGATTCTGACAGACTTTTTACTTTACTCCCCCTCCTTTATGATTCCACTGTGTCTTTTTCTTTTTGCCCATGGCCTGCGGTGATAATAAGCTGAATCAGTCCGCCAGTGTCCCTTTATAGCAGTGTACTGACTGGGAGAGGTTACAGATGTTACCTTTCTGTTCTTCCCTCACTCTCCTTCCTTCCAGCTGAGTCTTGACCTGTGAAATTACAGTAATTTACCTGTCTGGTTTCCAGTCCAGTCCACCACCTGACCCCTTTTATTATGATCGTATGCCCTCCTTAAAAGTATCAAGATGAATTATGATGAACCACTTTTCAGTTTTTGTCTAGTCCTTCTGTTTGTTTCTTATAGGGAATCTTGATCAACCATTCAATCGGATTTCATCCTTTTGATTTGATTGTCATGGTTTAGTTGGGGAGCTTTTCAGGACATTTAAGTGTTGAGCTGACTGATCTGCCTAACAGCGAGCGTCTTGTTGGCGCTCTAAGAGCATGCACGCACATGCGTATGACACAACTGTAGCTGAATTACAGACAAATGGACCTGGCAGCTACAAAACCGATTCCTATACTGGTAGCACCTGATTTCTCTGGAAACAAAGATTACATTTTTAATAGGCATTTCTCACATGTAGGAAAAAGTCTGCTATTATCCACATTACACAGTATTTCTACCAACACCAAAGCAGTACTTTTTCAGTACCTTAATTTTAATGGCAAACTACTGAAATGTTAAATATTAACATACAAGGAGCCGTACAAAAACACATGATGCTAATACCTTTTCAATGCTACAGACAGATATCTGTGTCTCTGTGTGGGGTTATATACTCAGCTCTGGTGACTGTTGCACATGGTGCGCCTGCACAAAACCTCAGGTGAATTTTGCTCATTCGTACTTGTTCTGTTTGAGATGAATGACCTGCTGTCTGTCAGGAGAGGAAGCGTGTCACTCTGCAGCCGTGCCTGTCCGAGCAGCTCCTGGGAGCTGTTGAAAGCAACACTTGGCTTTTTGATCCAGATGGACTGTGTGACTGTTTTTTGGATGCCATTCTCACGGTCATCTGTCCACCTTTTGTCCATCATGCTTTTGCACAAATGCATTTAATGTGTTTGTCTGCTGAATGGTGATGATTCACCATTGATTCACCATTCAGCAGTGATTCAGCCCTCTGACAGGTTTATCTGTAGCTGGAGACGCTGGAGGCTCCATTACCATATTTGGTTTTTATCTCTAAGAACTTCATAATTTATTATTGTGCCAATGCATGTCACCATAAGTTGTTTTTTGGACTCATACATGACATGATGCAGCTTTAAAGGTCACTGTGTCAGATTTCAGGTGCTTTATTTACAGAATATGGCAGATATGGAATATAATATGCATAACTATGTTTTCATTAGTGTATAATCAGCTGAAAATAACCAGTTTTCCAGTTTTCATTCCATTTTTCCGGTACAGTGCTGTACCGTCTCATGTTAGGAAGGAGAGGGCAGCGAGGGGGTGGCAATAATCAGCTACACTGCTAAATATCATCTGTGTGTTGACTTGAGGCACATAAACCACATATTTCATTCACTGGAGTTTCTTGGTGACCTTCAGCATCATGCAGCAAAATGTTTAAATCCTCCCCTCGCAGGCAAAGATCCACCGCGGTATTGAACCAATATAACTGCTTAGCTATTAACTAGTATTATGATTATTAAATAGTAATCCCTGCTGTTCAGTTTAAACCTGGACTGAGCTGCTGTTTTGGAGGAGAAATGGTTGGATTATAATATAATCCAGCCTAAAGGGTGAAACCCTGATTATACATTTTACATTTGCACGAGGTGTGCTGCATTTATAGTTATCTTTTAAGTGATTCATCAATTTCTGGTGATCAAATAATCCCTGACAACCAAGTCAGTCACAGAGCTTCAGGTTTCTTTGTGGTCTTTGCATAGAAAAAGACGTAAATTGTGTGTGACTGACAGCTCTAAACATTTGCTCAGTCAGTCTGTGTGTTACACCTTAATGTCCTGTTTGTAGGTAATGCTGCTTGCTTTGTTTCTTCTGTTCTCTAGTCCATGTTTGTGTTTGTGCCTGTGTGCTAGTATCTCAAATTCTTCCCTTGTCAATAAACAAAGTTATTTTGTGCTCCAGCAGATGAAAAATGCTGCTGTGCATTCAGTTAACTTACAAATCAGTTATTGAATGCTTTGATGGGACACCCATCATCTGTTATCATAACTGAAGCTAAACAATATACATGGGCTAACAGAGCAGTATTGCTGCACTTGTCTAAGAACAGGAAGCAGAGCGACACTAAATCAACCTTTTAATCATGTGTAAGAAGCAGGTGGGACAACAGCTGGTGAACAACCACATCAGCACGTCACTCCCAAAACCTCTACAGCATGTCAAGAAAAGCAGCATGACATCAGTACTGTACAGCAGGGCCGGTCTGTCTTTACCACACAGACATTACATTAATTACACAGTCAAACGGGACACACCTTTAAGTCGGCCATCATCTAAACCAGGCTGTAACTCAGCTGTCAGCTGTTAATGCATGGATCATGCATCACCATGAAACCTAGTTGTTAAATATTCCAACATGTTGTACTGATCCTCCGAAACAACAATTATGTGGCTGAAAACATGAGGTGAAACAAATGCTGACAAAACCTTTACTGTATGTATATGAAGCTAAGCTCACAGGAGGAGGCCGTAATAACAATAATAAGAACATGCTTAAATTATTGAGCTGGATATCATACGTGCTCATGTAATTATTCAGTGCATTGTCTAAAGAATATACTGTACGGCTCCATTTCCAGTTGGTGGAAACCCAAAAAATCTCATAAAGAAATATTTGAATCCAATAATAATAAACAATCAGTCATTTCAGGTTGTTTCATAATTAACAAAAACAACAACAGTGCTTGGCAATGAAACAATAAAAACCAATGTAGTGACAAAAACACAAGCTGTCAACTCAGTGAAACAATCACACCACTGTGTACTGCCGAAGACAATAGAATGAATACACATAATAAACTATATAACTGTGGGGGACACGATATGATATGCACTGAAATTAAACAAAATGTAAATACTGCTGGGAATCACAAGACAATCAAATGACTTTGACCGTGCAGCTGTGGAGGAGAGGCGCTACAGATAAGAGGCGAGAGCGATAGCGTAGTCTAGTAAATGGATAGTGTGGTTCGAGTGTGTGTGAGAGCGAGCCTGGGGTTCCCATTGTAATCACACAGACTACTCCTCCATTGGGGCTTAACAAGTCTTTATGGTGTGTGTACTGTATGTGGATGCAGGTGCACATGAGCCAACAAGCTCTTTATTCGCACGGCAACGTTAAGCAATCCGTAATACATGCAAATAGTATTCAGGTTTTTACATTTTGCTGACAAAAATAAATAAATATTTATTTGTGTAAATACGCCACATCAGCCTGTGCTGAATAATTAACCCAAAGAGATCCCCTTTCATATATAATTTATCACCCCCCAAAATTTCCAAGTGCCTTTGGCTTCGCGGTAATTGGGGAACACATCCTGCATCAGACACGCCGCGTTATTAGAGTCGGATCGCACGCAAGCATATGTACACACTCTGGGGGTGGTAACCATAGAAATCACGTTGGTAACAGTTGTAGTATTGATCGACACCTGAGGGTGATGATGGCAGAATGACAGCTGTGTCAAAGAGAATGAAATGTGTCATCTCCTGTGGGACAAAAGCTGTTAGAATGAGTGTTTGTCACTGCCACACGCAGAGATACTCAATCTCCACACACAAACACAGCACAAGCTTTTACATTTATTATGATGCTATACAAACAAGCACATGTTTATATTGCTGCTCACATCTAGATAGTAGAATAAACACACTGAGAAATGGGTCTTCTCTTCTCTTTATTCTTCACATCATCTGCACTCTCTCTGTGTACCTCGTTGCTCAGGTGCTTGACCTATTTCTAGCTGTACAGAGGTAGAAATGATTAGTCTACCAACCCATTATGTTCTCTCCGTTCCACCGGAGATGAGTTGACTTGCCTCCTAGCAGCTTGTTTCACATCGAGACCCCGTGTTAGCTTTTGTCCTGATGTTCCAGCACATCACCCCCTTTCTGATACACCATGTTTCACGTCTATCGCTGAAGGCGCCGGTGGCAAGATTTCACACGAGTCATTAATGCTTCACGACATTCAGACGGAAACACTTGACGTTCCCTTGTCAGATCTCCTGCTGTGAGGTCTGGATGTCACGGGGTAAAGTGTTAATGGAGTAGGCATTGTGTTGTCCTTGAGCAGAAATAGTACACTACCGGGCTACAGAGGTGAGAATGTGTGTGTGTGTGTGTAGTCTGTTTGAGCATGTGACTTATTCAGTAGTCAATATATTGCATCAATAGCATGCATACACACACAAACAAACGTGGCATCTCAGGTAGTTGTTCTGAAGATGCAGCAAGTCGAGTCAGTGACCTGATTTCCTATGACAGGAATTACTCGAACACACACACACACATCCATCTCTCAGTCTCTGCTCTGCCTCTCCTTTCCTTTCAATAACACCTCACCTGCATCTCACGTTCTTTTATCCCACCTCCACACGCATCGTGTTTGACAGATATGCAAGGCAGCGGCGCTAAAACCTCTGCACGCTCTGTAACCTGCAGATGTGGGAGCACCGTGGCACAGATTTCTGAAATGTGTGTCACAATCCTGCTTTAGTCACACCGCACAGCCCGTTAAGCTGTTTCACACTCGTATTGCATGTGCGTAGATGTGTGTGTGTGTGTCTGCAGTCTTTCATGCTATCTCACTTCATCTTTTCCTCTTTCTCCTTAGTCTGTTTTTTTTTTATTTATTTTTTACCCCGCTTCTCTCTCCCATCTCTTTCCTTCGCTCTGTCGTCCATCATCACACTCTCTCCCCTCTTGTGTGAAATCCTCCTTTTTTAATGCAAAGCTTAGGTATTTATATATGCAAATCAGTCATAGAGGCCGCCCCACAGACACACTGACGCTGCGAGCAGTGCATGGTGTGTTGGAGCGTGATAAACACATGATAGAGTGTGTGTTAATGCCTAGTCTTGTAAACCATACTTATCTGTAGTTAATTTGTGGGCAGTTTAAGACCCTTGATGAACACTTAACCTGACACCGCACTCAGAGCCGCACTGCAGCAGCTTTTCTTTCTCTGTCTCTCCCTCTCTTTAGCTGTCTTTCTATCCAATTGAACGCTCCCCCTCTCTCCCTGCCTCTTGCCATCTCTTGCTTATTTTTCTTTCTCTTGCTCCCCCTACTGTATCTGTATCCTCCATTTTCCATCCTTATCTCCATCCTTCTGTTTTCTCCATTGACTCCTCCTTGCTCTTTTTCTTTATCTGTCCCTCTCCATGTTTTACAGGGACGCAGAATAACCCCCCCTCCTTTTTGTTCTTCTTTTGGGCAGAGGATAGTCCAAAGAGGTGTGCATCCTTATGAGTCACTGTGTGTGTGTGTAGGTGTGATAGAAGGGGAGACAGGGAGGGGGGTGTGTAAGGAGGTGAAGAGCATTGCGTCATTGGGGGTGTGTTGAGCTGGAGGTGGGCTGAGCCGGCTGTCAGTCAGTGACGCGAGTGGAGCACGTGCGACGGTCATGGCTGAGGAGACGTTGTGCGGCGGTTATCTGGCTGTAGGCGAGGAGAGCTAGAAACAGCCGCAGCTCCCCTTGCCGACGGGTTGATCGAGGGAGTGAATGTCTTGTGTGAGTGTGTGAGCGTGTGTGTGTGAGTGTGTGTGTGTGTGAGTGTATGTGGGTCTGCGTCTGTGCGCATGTAGATGCTGCATGGGCTGCAACCGGAGCTGCTACTGCTGCTGTTGCTGCTGCTGGTGAATAATGCAGGCAGGGGAACGGAGTTTGGATAGCATGCAGGGAGCCAGATTAATAATGCACCCTGTCTGCATTAGTTAGTTTTACTGGAACCTGTAGCTGCCTACTGCCTGCCTGCCTGCCTGACTTACTGACTCCCTGCCTACCTCTTTGCCTGCCTGCCTGCCAGCCTTTCTTCTGACTGGCGGACTGTCTGACTTACTCAAAAAAAATGTCTCACTACCATTTCATCAAATGCTGTAAGTAGTCATTCACCATCTCTTTATCCGTGCATGCAAGTGTGTCTGCAAGTGTACTTTTGTATGCCTCAGCCATGGGTGTGTGCAGTAAGTATTAGCACTTACTATGTATGCAGAGTGTCATGTACTGTTTGAGTTTACATGCTTAAGAAATTCTGGTCACCAGCTGGACACAGCAGCACAATCTAAACTTCAAATGGGTATTTTTGCCCGTGCGTGCATGTGTGTGTGTGTGCGTGCAGTAAGTGGGTGTGTGAGCTTGCTGCAGAGAGCTGCTGCAGATGTGTGAAGTTGACCGGTTAATGCGGCAGGTAGCGGCAGAGGGGGAAAAAAGAAAGATGAAATAGAGCCACGAAGATGCAGATCCCCAACGAGCGTCTGGCATATTCGTAACACGGCGACAGACTGAAAGGGAGAGAAAGTCATTGCAGAGAGAGAGAGAAGGACAGATGGAGAGAAACTGAGGGTTGATTTAGATGAGATGGAGGGAATGGCAGGATTGGGATATGGAAAGGAGGTGAGGATGGGATGAGTGACATATGAAGGATGCGGCCAAGTGGTGCGAGGGATGATGAGCAGACTTGAGGAGGTATGAGGGAGAGATGCCGTGAGGAAAGACAAAGAATACTGATACTGACGATACTGTAGAGGTGATGCAGACTGTCATAAAGTCTCTCCTTGACTCTGAGAACCCGACCTCTCTCACCCTTAAATCTCCCCCTTTTACATACATGTATATCTTGCACATTTATGGTGTCTGCAGTTTGCAGCCTGTGTGTGTCTGTGTGTGTCTGTGTTTGTGTGCTATTTCCTAATTTACAAGCTCCCGCAGTGCTGTCAGTGCTATTAGCCTGCACAGGGCATGGGATATTCTACAGTCAATCAATAACTGATAGCCTGGAGATGGGATGGCAGGAGAAGATAGCTCTTGCTTTTTATGCTCTGTCTCTCTCTCCCTCTCTCTCTCTGTCCCTCTACTCACTCCATCTCTCTCAGATTCATTCAAGCCTATTTCCCATTAGACACAGTTCTAATGTCCTTTGCCACTCTCATTCACATTCCATCAATTTGTCCAAAAGCCATTCATCACACAGGAGCAAACGCCTGTGTTATTTCTGTCCGACTAGACATTATGTCATAGTTCTTCCTTCTGACTCTTGAGTAAATGCTGCATAAATGTTTAGAAATAATTAGCTAAATTAAATATTTTCATGCAAAAAATGTAAATACTTGCTTGCATAGCAAATCGTTATTGATCTTTGCTGTCAGCGCTGACCGTATTTGATGTTTTCATCTAAAACCGAAGACAAAGAAATGCTCCTGGGAACGTTCTGATACACTGACCAATCATTTTACATCGATAACACATTACACAGAGCAACACACAGCAGGTTATGACACACCACAGCAATCACATTTAAGAGCCACAGCAGCTGAACTGCCGTGTGGATTAACGTGAAGCTTCCAGCTAACTGAACATACATTATTCACTCAGAGGTACATTTGTATCACTCCAATATCTTTACCAACAAAATGTTATTTTACTTCAGGGTGTTGAGCTGAATCTAATGGTTATCGATCTGCTGTGTATGTTCCCATCTGCTGGATGTGACTGTAACCTTGAATGCATGTTTAATGGATGATACGACAGAGTGTGTAAAGGATATGAGAGACCAAACCAAGGCAGAGATGAGAGGAGTCACAGCTAGTGTGCTTTATGATCTCTGCTATATAAGTATTAAAGGTCCAGTATGGAATATAATATGCATAATTCATTAGTTTATAAGCACCTGAAGATAAGAATCATTATGTTTTTGGCCATGTTGAACTGCCATGCAGCCCAGATTGGCTTTAGGTTGTGCCTTTTGCATGTTTTCATTGTAATTCCTCCTTAATGCTGAGGGTGACATGAGGGGGTTGCAGTCCACAACAGCACCACTAGATATTACTAAAGAGAACAAGAGATAAAAAAAAAAGGAAGAAATCTGCTGTGTCAGTGATTTTTCGTGTGCCAAATATTCTCACAGTTAACCTTTAGTTCCTCACACCTGTGCTCTCAAAGTTCACTGTGCTGAACTTGTGGTGGTGGTAACCACTTGGCTTTGGACAATCAAATAGGAGAGGGCAGGCACTGCTGGTTCATGAAGAATAGTGGAAGGATTTGATGATGCTGGAGATGTAAGGACACACAGAAGAGAAACTGGACCTTTTCCACCAGACTTGACTACTAAACTATTACTCGCTTGCAACACAGCGGTGTGAAACGACCAGTCAACAAATAAGAAGCTATGATTTCATTATTTTTTTAATTAATGATGAACCAGTTAATAAAGAAAATCATGTCAGCTTAACTGATCATGAAAATAATCACCCTACATTTTACCCGCTTCCATACACCTCCTATACCTTGTACTTGCAGCTTTGCAGTGAGCCGTGTGTCAGCATACAATACATCAGGCCACCTTTATATCAGCACAGTGACTCTGCTGTGGACACTAGACTGAACACACACCACGTCTACTCCCACTGGAAGTCACATATCAAAATGAGCTGGGTAGAAGAGACGGTGAGGAGAATAAATATGTGAGAATAGAAGAAAAAAAGAAAAAAGGCAGAGTGAGGAGGCTGGACCGTGGTGGGATGAAGTGGCATTTTATTGGAAAAGGCACTAGTGTGTGTGTGTGTGTGTGTGTGTGTGTGTGTGTGTGTGTGTGTGTGTGTGTGTGTGTGTGTGTGTGCGCTCGTGCTCAACCTGCAGCCAAGTTCCTAAAATAAAATACAGTTGAAGCAGACACCTGGCATGAACAGTATAATAATGACCGCCCATGTCTGGGGCCTGAATACAAAAGAACTGTTTTTACATGCCTCACCAGAGCAGATGGCACTAGTGTAGTGCAAAAGGTGTGTGTGTGTGTGTGTGTGGAAAAGGGGGGGGGTGGTGTAAGAGACAGGTGTTGGAATGAATGTGTAGATGTATATAAAACAGAAAAGGGCACAAAGGACGCCCCTTTTTGTGTGCCAGGGTGGCTTTGTCTCGACACGATAAAGATCTAGGTGCAAACACACCTCGGGCCCTGCAGATGAGAGACAGCAGTTTACTGTGTAATGTAGCAACAGTCCACTCGTGTCTGTTGGAGGACTGTTGAGGCCGTCTCTATTATTGCACTGTGTTTCTCTCCTTGATGTCGGGACTGTTCAAGGACTAGCTCATGTCACTCTGCGGATATGAAGAGCGATGATGATGAAGTAGTGAGAAAGAGACAGACAGGAGTGTGACAGACAGTAAAAACAAGTACTGTACGTCAAACTTTCCAGACAGACTGATGTGCGCTCTAAAAGAGAGACATGAAATAGAGACACTGGAGATCAATGAAGAGACAAAGTTTCTCTAAGGAGGGGACAGAAAAAAGGCACAAAAGGCCGAGAGTTTGATAAAAGAGATGAGATACAGAGACAGTCAGGGCCAGAGAGGGATTAGATGGTGAGTCAGAAAGAAAAACAAACTCGATTTCTGCAAAGACGTCCTCTAAGTATTTTACTTACCGTGGAGTGGTTGCGACCTGAATCTGTTTGAATTATCAGTGCTGTCAGTGTTCCAGATTCATGTGCATACTTTTACTTAAAACCAGCTGCTGTGGCTCAGGAAGCTCGGAGGATCTGTGGTTCGATCTCCGGCTTTTTCAGTCGAGATACTCAGTGTGTCAGTGAATTAGCTCCTGCCTGATTAGCAGTCAGCACACGAATGTGTGTATAAATAAAAGTGCCTTAAGTGGTTGGAAGACTAGAAAGTACGGTCCACCGGTTTTACCTGAGCACACTTAGTGAATCTCATTCTCAGCCCACCTACTGCACAAACACTGTACATCCTAATCAGCCAAGCAGGTCTTAATAGGTTTAGCAGCTGCCTCGCGATGGGATCTGTTCTGCTAAGTTCCTCTGAGCGGCGGGGAGATTCTGCAGAGTCAGGAGAATCACTGCACACTGTTGGAAGAGAAGGGATGACACACAAAATGCTGGGCTGCTCCTCTCCACTCACCCCAAGGCTGAACAGACACAGCAGATATCCTTTACAGTGAATATGCTCAATGATTGCCCACATACGATTTGGACTACTGCAGACATGCATGCACACAGAACAATAAGACAGCTCTGCCTGGAAGTGAAAGTGTCAGTGTTCGTGTGTTTTATCACCTGAGCTTTGCCTCATTAGCTCAGTATCAGTATTAGGCTGAATGCTATTATGGGCTGCAGTGTTTCCACTGATTCACCAGATTGTCGTCCTCAATTTTAGCAGGGACAGCTTGCCAACAGAGCTTGGTTGAAAACAAATGATGCGTAAATATAATATTTGCAGTTTGGTGCAGCTAAACATTATTTTAATTGTCTTTCTCACCAGGTTGTTTCCAGCTATGTAATGTCTTTCGTCAGAACATGGAGATAGACCAGTGTCTGCTGGAGTCTCTCCCCATTGGCCAGCGCCAGCGCCTGGTCAGGAGGATGCGCTGTGACCAAATAAGGGCGTACTACGAGAGGGAAAAGAGCCTCCAGCGCCAGCAAGGTGGCGTGAAGGTCCGAGCCCCGCCCGCCCACCACAAGAAGCAGCGCGTCCGCTTCAGCCTCACCGACGTCATACAGGATGCGATCATTCGCCGTGACGACAAAGAAGGTGTGTACTGCGTGTGGACACGTGTACGATGCCATGCGTGTCAGAGAAAAGGGAGTAAACTTTTGAGGGTGTGGATGCCTGGTTACTAGATGTGCAGCGCTTGTTCATTTATATTGACCTGACACAAACATACAAGTGGGTCAAAACTGTGCTGCTGACTGCAGGTTACACAATTTGTTCTGCTGGAAAGTATCCACTCGACTGAGGAGAACAGAATGAAGCTTTTATCCTGATAGAAACAGCTCCCAAGGACAAAAATACCTTAGCTGAGATGACACAGTCTGCTGCTGAGAGCACACAGTAACTCCATAGAATAGACCAGCTCTGGTTTCTATCAACTGGGCAGAGCAACGAGGGTTTGAAATGTTCCTGTGAGATGAACTAATGCAAAAAGTAACAGTGGAGAATAAAGTAATGCATCAAAACAAACATTAGCATGTGAAAATATCAGTCCAAATTCAAGCCTTCAGCAATTTATATCAATGCTGGGGGAATGATTGTTTTCTACAAGTGCAGATTACATACACAAGATAATAATCATTATGCACGGGAACATTTAAAAATAATCAAAAAGTAGATTTGCTGAAGCTCATTGCTTTTTCTTAAACTGTTTTTAGTGAACATCTTTGCCTCTGTGTATCTGCATTCGTGTCTGAGAATAGCAAGAGGACTGGGAGAGCTTTTCTCAGGCACACACTAAATCATATCTGGCCTCAGGTCTAAGCAGGACTGCAGCCTGCTGGGCTCCCAGTGAAGACACGTGCAATTACTCAGGCTGCTTTTGTGAGATCAGAGAGTGAAGTGAACTTTATGAGTTCGCTTTATTCTGAACGCCTTCCTTTTGTCTATGCCAGTCCTTTGCCCAGCTGTCCGGGCGTATCTGTGTCAGCCCTACAAGCAGTCTTTGCAGGTCACTGTGTTAATCTCTGCTCTCTGGGTGCCAATGAGGTTCAGCTGGGGTCTGTGGGAGCAGCTGGTGCCCCATTGCAAACAGCCAGACTGAAACCAGGGTTCCTTGGCTTGGCATGAATCAGATCTGTTACGCCTCGGCCTAATGCCTACCTACCACACAGGCACCACCATGCCACTGAACTGGTCCCAGACTACCTTTTTGTTTTGCTATGGGAAGGCCTCCTGATCTTCTGGTGGTGTTCATGGCACGAACTGGACCTAGTACAAACAAAATAGTAGACTCACATGCAGCAGTCTCGGCATGAGGTACAGATTAACCTCAGACAGTAACACTTCTGTTACTCTGTGTTGGCCTGTCTTGCACTTCTGTCTCTATTCCAGCATCTATCTCTTTGAGGTAACACTGGATCAGCACTTGCTATATCTTGACATTGGTTCTCGAGTGTCCCTCGCTGGTGCAAAGGCACCAAGTGATAACAGTCTCACCATTGCTGCTTGAGTTAGCTCTTTTCTCCTTTTGTACAGAGTGATAGGATTTGCCTCAGGCTTAGATTTTCCCCCAAAGTAATTTCTGGATCTTTTCCTCTTACCACAGAAGTATTTTAAGAGAAGAGGGATGATGTAAATGCACGTGTTGCAAAGGATTCATCTGCTGGAAAGGTTAAAGAACAAGGGATTTGCATTCGACTCATTGTCATTGCCAAGATAACCCAGTATCTTGCCTGGAAAGCAAACCACACCAGAAACATGTGTGCTGATTTCCTCATGGTGATGCAAGTATTTCATCGTATCTATATCAGATATGCCTACCAGGAAAATCTGACAGTTTGTTGATTATTTTATGCTCTCACTGTTATCATTAATGAATTCCACATGATGGAGTTTCAAGTGTGAAATGAGCCCGATAGACTGTCGTAAGACGCCGACAAAAATAAACACCCATTAGTTGACAGACAATGATACCGTTAACATCGCTGTTATCTCAGATGAACTGTGCGTGTGCCATCTTCATCTTCGGTTTTCAATTTGCAGCACCAGTGTCCCCCAGATGGTGACAGTTAATGAAAAAAAATTGATTGGCTTGTAATTGTTTTGTTTTTTTGTTTTTTTTATTTGAGTGTGCAAGACAGAAAGAGGATGATTAGTTAAAGCCTGTTGAATTAGATTCATAGATGGCAGATGTTCATATGTGGATAGTGCAGAAATGAGAGTCTGCTGACCAGGCAGACACACAGTCACACAAGAATGGATCTTCTTATCGGTACAGGAAATAAGTTGAAGGACAATGAGATAAAGGAGGGTGGAGAAGAGATGAGACAATGGGAAAATGGAAAATTGGAAAGAAAATGAAAGAAAATGAAAGAACGTCAGGAAGGAAGCATCATCATCAAAGTACCACCAGCACACATCCCTATAGGTAGAAACACACTACACCTCATCTCCTTCATTCCTTTCTGTCGTATGCAAACGTCTTGCTCACTCAGGTTTTGACATTTGCCCAAATTGCTTTCCTTAAACCAATCTTCAAACTTCATCAAAGCAAGACGCCGGTGGAAAGGCAGCAGCTGTTGCCCTGGCAGCTATCGAACCTACAGTCAGTCTTTATTATGTCACCGACCTTTTTAACAGAGTAACATTAAAGATGACATTTGGGTGTGATGTATTTCTAAGATGATGACTCCTTTAAAAAAACACAATGTTAGAAATGTTCAGAGTTGATGTGAATTATTTATAAAGTTATAAGAAAGGTGAGCAGTAAGTTAGGTCATCCGATTCCTTGTCACATTTTAGTTATGTAAATATATCTGTTGCAGTATTTGTTTAGTTTCAGGGTGCGAAATGATCTTTTCTGTCCACTGGCCAATGGTCTATGTTCAAATGTTAGTTGTCATTCAAGAAGTTAGCATCATTTGTTCGACCGGTGCTAGATGTTTGGCCTTGTTGTAATGATTTATTGTCGTGTAGTCATGTATCTGTGTGTGTGCAGCACTTTGTTCCAGGGTAAGAGATATCTCCACAGGCTGGATGGATAATCATGAAAGACATTCATGGTCCATAGAGGAATGAGTTATGTATTTGTTGGTCCCCTGACTCCCCCACTGGCATTTAAGATCATCTCGTTTCATCTCCCTCCTCCAAATGCTTCCACTTCTCTTCAATGCCAAACTAGCTGGTGGAGACCGATCTCTGCTTCGCAGATTTTCCCCCGTGCTTATGTTGTGTGTCTATAGTTTGTGTGTGTGTTTTTGAGATATCGTGTTCCTTACTCTTAACGTACATACACATACACAAAGTCATCTCAACAGCCACCAACCATTATTGATCAGCGTGTATAGATTCTTCCTGCAGGCTCAGCACGGCGACTCGCACACACTCCAATCAGTACTCCAGAGTGAGCCGAGGTTAAATTAATAGCTTTCAGTCTTGAGGCTTGAGTCGTGTGCTGTTTTGGAGTTATCCAATGCTCAGCCATTTGTGTTGATGCAGTCCCCACCTCCAGATCAGTGCAGCAAAGCTTCTTATCTACACAGAGCAGCCAGTTTAAACAGGAAGTTTAAACAGGCCCCTAAACACTTCTTAACTCTGCAACAAAGTGGCACTGCTTCTCATCGTCTGTCTGGTTATTGAACCCATGATAACATTTAAACGATCACAAAATGTTACTTATTTCATTTATTTAGATCTTTTTATCCAAATTAAGGTCTCTGAGAAGATAATTATACTCTCTTAGGTTGTAATTTTAATGAATATGCTGGACGGCAGCGCAGCTGAAGCTGAAAATCAACGTGCCACTCAGATCACCACCACACTTAGCTTTCTAGTCAGCTTGCCATCACCGCCTCACATCGAACCAACACTCCAGTGTCCTGTTCAGTGGAGAAAACGTGTCACAACATGTCACCGTCAGTCACTTCTGATATATATTTGCAGTACACCGTATAAAATTTAGTACCATCATCTCCGGATGATAAAACACCAACCGGAGCGAGGAGAGGAGAGATGGAGAAAAAGGGGTGAACGTGAACGTTAGAGGGATGCATTGATACCTCCTTGCGATAGAGCATGCTGGGATTAAAGGCATGTGAAACATCTGTCATGTTTTTGACAGAACGAGGCCTGCACGCAGCAGACAGCGATGTCGTGATATCTTCTGCTGGAATCCAATTTAAAACCTCGCGCCTCTCGTTCAGGGATGCCTTTTAATGTCGGTTGCATCATCAGGCAGCATATTGAAACAATTCAACTTGCAGTGGTGTTTATCTCGGCTTCTAATATTAAACCTTTGCTTCACCTGATGACTCATCAGTTTTCCTTTTTAAAGTTTGGCAGGTTCATATGGGAGAGAGCATGTAAAAATAAAAGAACTTTGTGAAGTCATTTTCTCACGGAGGTCTGCACTGTGAAGTTTGAAGCTGAAATTCAATTTAGATAGCTTTCCTTCTGTGTTTGAGAGTTTCAATTAACGTCAGCGAGAAGAAGAAGTGTGTAATGACACTTATTTCCCAAATATGGCCGGCAGAGAAAATGTATTAATGAAACACATTTTCCCTTTCCCTCTGCTGCTCGCAAACAAGCAATTACATTTTCCGAGTCGGTCTGTCCGCTGGATTTCCTGAGGAGACTTCACAAGTACTTATTATCAAAAAAACAGAACGAATGTCATCCCAGCAATGAGACATCCACCGTGCTACACAGTGAGTGCGAGCAAGAGAGGAAGACTACAGCTACAGCACAGACTCATTCATCGTGAGTACACATGCTTTTGGTAATTTACACAGTTGGCAAATGATATCTTGTGAAAATGCATTAACACCTCGGTGTGTTTGCCGTTAACGTATGGCATTGTTTTAGAGACTTTTAACGCCTGTAATCCATAAAAGCAGGAGAACTCATCACACAATAATCTGCATTTAGAGTTAAACATTACTGGAAAACTGTACAGTATGTTTTATCATCAGGATCGAAACAAAGAAAAAATGTCAGAGCTCATTTTGGAAACATGGGGCAGCGAGGTGAGACGGCGCCTCTTGTGACTATGAATGTGTGATAAGGACCCATGAGACAGGGGCATTTGTAAGGGTGAGGGATTTGAACAAAATCTCATACGGGGCCGCAGAGGAACGACGCTGTACATGGAGAGAATATGTTAGATGATGAGAATGTGCAATAATTCTGTAAGAGGCATATTATGGAGGATGCATTACGGGGGTTTCACCAAATTCATGGAATATCACGGTCCAGTGAGAATCGAAAAGAAAGTACTTTTAACACTGTACCTACAGAACATGCACATTCAGCACCTCAGAAAGTTCAACACAGAATACAGTTTATTTCTTTGCATAGAGGAGAAGTGTACTTTGTGTTTCCTGAAGAGCTGTATTCAGGTCTTACACAAACACAAAGACGGGTTAAGGACGGAGAGTCAGTCGGTCTGATTTTGAGGTGAGCGACTGAGTCTCTGTGAGTCTGAGAAGTACTAATTCACTTGTCGTGCGTGGTTTCAGCTGCAGTTTGGCTTCAGTTCTGATGCGTGTCGTTCTACTAATCTGTACCTTATTTAGGTTTCCCTCTCATCCTCCGTTTTTTTTCTCTCCCTGCTCTCTCATCTCATCCTCGCTCTTTCCCCACACTCTGCTACCAATTCCTATCTGGTTGCCATGGAAACTCCACATAAGTCTCGAACAGCTGTTTTTTGCAATTTTCCTACAAAATGACAGCCGACTTTGCTCTGCGCCTCACCATTTCCCTATCAGCAGCCTCCCGATAGAGGGGTAACACACAGGGACACACACCTGTGTGTGTACACACACACACACAACATACTCCATGGCTAAAGCTTGAGATCAGCATGTAATCACATACCAACTGACATTCATGCTTTAACACAGTGAGAAAACGACTGTTGTTGCTGTGGGAAAGAAGCCGTCCTGTTGCAGGTAATTCAGAGGATATAAATCTCTTTAACGACCACTGCTCCTTTTTCCTTTGGACTCCATTACAACACACAGTGCAGTTCTTTACTGTAACCCCCCGCTAAATACACGAGAACCTCTAATGTCTTAATTAGATCTTTTTTTTTTAACTACAGAAATGCCACAGCTGCCTATTTTTGCTTTATGGTTTTCTTCGGCACAGCTGGATTTCATAGTAAACCCACAGTATGTTATTTCTCCTGCTCTCTAACATCAAATCACTAACAAAAGACGTAATTGGATGACGAGAATTAGCGTGGGATCATCTGAGTTTTCTTTATTGTTGAACAACAACAACAATTTCCAATGAAATTAATTCTGATCTGACGTGACTAAGCTAGAAATTACGGATGTTTTATTCATGTTAAGTTGAGTCACGTCCACTGACTTCCTTCCTGACTCTGACGTATCCCCGTTAGAGGATAAAGGTGAAGGTGTCACACATTCACTTGCCCAGGCCGTACCCCGTCTCTCTGCGCTGTAAGTCAGCTGGGATTGGCTCCAGCCCCCCTGTGACCCTAAAGAGTATCAGAATCACTAATAACTTAATAACTGTTGGAGTTCTGGAGTTAATTCACACATTAGATTTATCGCTGTGAGCTTCAAAGGGCAAACTGTGCTAATAACACAGAGAGGGCATTTTGTCCTAAAAAGACTGTAACTTTGGGAGATACCTGCTTAAGTTGTCAAAGTTATGAGCTTCAGTTGAACTTTGGGAAGTATTTTTGAAAACAAGGACAATCCAGAAATCCTGGTTCAGTAGTGGTCGGTCTCGACGAATCCGCCAATGCTACGACAGCACTATTGATTCTTAACGTCCACTTTACTGGACAGGCACCTTTTTACTTTAACTGCCTGGGGGTCAATATGTAGCTCTTGACCTCTGACCTCTCTTTAGACACATTCAATAACGTGCCATAAAACTCTGGTAGGTTCTTCCATCAAACTAACTGGCTCCAACAGATGGGCTGTTTTACAGACTGACCAACCCTCATCGTCTATTTCTGTGAAGAGGAAAATCGCTGCTCTACATTCACTAATGAGCAGCTCTGCTGGATAGCAGCAAAGCAAGAATATTATCTATTCCCCTGTAACGACTTTAGCTTTAGATGGGCCTTAATTGGTGGTTTACAGTCTTGAGCCCCTACAGTATATTGAGGAGGCAGGAGATAATTGTGCTGATTGACTCTATGGTTGTTTCTCATCAACCATTTAAAGTCCATTAAGCGCTGAAGGCCATTAGAAGAGTGGGAAAATGTCTGTATACAGAATGTGAGCTTTTGAGATGATTAGCCAACTGACAGAAAATCAATTGACAATGATGATAATTGATGAATATGTAAGTAATTTAATTGTAACATAAATACCAAACGTCTGCTGGTGACATTATGTCATTGTGTCCATAGAAGCTGCTGACCCAGGTTGACTCATTCTGATTCTGGCACGACACCAGCTCTGTTCCTCGTCAGCATTTTGCCCCCGCACGGCGTGAATGCCTCCTCCTGTGCTCTGAGCTCACAGTCCGAGCTAACATTAGATAACAGCAGCCAGTTTACTTCACTGTCCATCAGGAAACTCTGTAAATCACAGAGCTGAGGTGGAGCAGCCAGAGGACATGGTAAAGTGTTAGAAAGTTCTCATGGAGAAGAAGAAAGAGACACCATTCACCTGTTTAAGATTTTCAAAATACCTAATATTGTTAAGCAATTAATTGTTGTGAAATCACAAGTTCCCAGAGCCCAAGATGTAAAATTGCTTATTTTGTCCAACAACTAGTTCAAAACACACAAAATTAACATATAAAACATGTTAAAAGAGAAACATTTTTTTATTAATCTTCGTCCAATATAGTTTCAACTCAAAAATAATCCTAGCTACTAAGCTGATTAACATCATTTTTGACATCTCCTATGTATGAAAATCAATAATTCACTTGAATAAATTAATCTATGATGAAAACAGATGCATCCTTGATGCATAATATAGTGTGTGTAGACATGTGTGTTTGGGGGCGGGAGTGTAAATGTATGCGTGGACTGTTTGCACACTGGACAAGGTTATCTGTGAAATATCCATATGATGCAGTCAGACCTGTACACACACAGTACACACATGCATACACATTTTAGAGGCTGTAGTGATGTTGGATTATATGACCATGATGCTCAACAACAAAAACTGAACATTATCAAGGAGGATTTATTGCAGAGCTGTAAGTAAGTGTTGCCTAGGCGTACATAACAAAGTGCATGTACTCATGCTCATGTAACCTTTGCAGCAAGGATTAAACACTCGTTAATGAAGGTTAATGAGTTTTAAATAGTGGTACATGTTCAGTTATTATGGAGACTGTGTCAAAGGCATGTTCATTTAAATCTATGCTAATATCTTTAGGTCATGTCGTGTTTTCGTACAGTACAGCAACACTTTAACATGCAGCGGCTTCTCAGCTAAACCATGAACATATATAACTTTGTATTAGTAGTGGTAGTAAGTGTGTGTGTGTGTGTGTGTGTGTGTGTGTGTGTGTGTGTGTGTGTGTGTTTGTGGGTGAGGTTTTTTAAGTACATCCGTCTAGATAATGACTCTTTCAGTGAAATGACCACGTGGGGATTCATTAGTTGGAATTATCACCACCGTAATTACCATGGTTACTGTCCTCAGAGCCATTGGCTTCGCTTAAAGACCGTCTTAGTGTGTGTGTGTGTGTGTGTGGTGGGATTGCGTGACAGTGGTGGCTGTTTTGCTGGCGTACAGTTTTCCAGGGTTGAGTCGGTATCCATCTAGTGCTGTCAGTGTCAGTGAAATCACACATGTCCAAACCACGGCGCTCCACCTCCCTCTCCGCTCGCCCTCTCGTTTGTCCGTCCAACTCTATTCATCTGTCACACACACTTCACTTCAGGTCTCTCTCTCTCTCTCTGTCGTTCTCTTTCATGTTTAATAAAACATGTATCAGTGATATTGTAAAATCACCGTGACCTTGTTTGCCTGGCGCTGTCTGCTCATTTGTTCACGGCTGACTGCGTGAACTTGTTTGCAGCGGTTTGTGTTTTCCGCAGTAGATCTGTGTCAGTGTGTGAGCGGCGTTGTGAGACTCACTGGAGCTTACAGTGTGTGATGTGAATGCATGTAACCCAGAGGCTCTCTGACCTGCTGCTGGAACAAGGAGCTAACATGAACGTGTCAAGGACAGTGGTACACTTGACACATATTGGTTCTGATGGTGAGTGGCAGTGTGTATGTGTGTGTGTGTGTGTGTCTATAGCACATGCCCTAAGTGCCCTGTCTGTCTTCCAGTGCAGCAGGTGTTAACATATGGATGTTTGTTGTGTTGCAGTGCTGCGTCTTCTGAAGGAGGGAGCAGACGCCAACACTCCCATTTCTTCCGGGGGATCCTTGCTACACCTGGTAAGACGTGCGCGCATACACAAACATTAAATAATTAATAAATCAAGGTATTTCTGTTTGTCAATGTCAATTATAGGCCCAGTGTGTAAAATTTAGGGGTCTCTATTTATGTCAGAAACAGAATATAATATGCCTAACTATGTCTTCAATGTATAATCACTTGAAAGTAAGACTTATGTATTTATATCTACAGACGCTCTTCAAGAGTCCACCATGTTGAACTACCGTGTTTCCACAGTAGCCCAGAACGGACAAATTTAGAAAGTAAAATAAAGAGAGAGTGAGGCGAGGGGCTGCAATGCCACTAAATCCTACACACTGGTCTTTATATAAAAAAAACTTTTGTCTGATGATGATCATTGAATTTAAGCTTGTCCAACTTGTTGCCATGTCAGTGCTCTGGCATATTATGTTACAAATGACTGAGGAATATTAGGAAGAAAGATGTTTTCCCCTGATGGCGTCCCACTAACCGTCGTTCATCATTAGCATTTTGCTCATTCTTGCACACGAGTTACCCCTGTGGCGTTACAGGAATGTCATAATTGCTGTACAATGCGTTTTTCACTTACATTAATCATTATGCACCGAACCATTCACGTGCACTGTTTATAGTCGGCAGTGCTTGAGGTAATATATATTCCTGCAATCTATTAACTCACTTTACTGTCCGTGCGTTCTCCAGTGTGCTCGCCATGACAACGTGTTTGCGGCTGAACTTCTGATCGAGCGAGGCCTGAACGTCAACCTGCAGGACGAAGACCTGTGGACGGCCCTGCATGTAGCGTGCGTGTGCGACCATGCAGATGTGGTGGTGCTGCTGCTGCTGGTAAGAAGCACACATGGAAACATGAGCATGATGGGGAAACATATTTCGGCTGTACTTTTAGTCGTTTCCTGTTGATCCTTGCAATTCCAAGCGTGGCATCTACAAATTAGATTAGTGTTTGGGAATGGGTCGACATAGTAGCTCCATGTTCTGAATTATCTTACCAAATGGAGCGTCTTCCATTGATGGAGGGTTTTGGATTACTGAGGGTCTGAAACATGACTTTCCATTCTCTGAAAAAAACCCAGCTGAATCACGGAGAAAGAGAATATTTAAAACTTGGGAATTAGCATGATATCAAAGAGAGCGGGTGATCTGCGGGGGATGATGAGCTCTTCTCGGGCCTGTCTCGTCAAGAGCTGTGGTTGTAACTGATTAGGTCCATAACGAGAGCAGGGCCAGCTGCAAGGGAGGGCATGTACATCCAGCCCAGTCACTCAGTGGGCTCGGTCTGTTCTGCTGGTGCTGATTAAACCCAGGGAGGGTTAAATGCAATCTGGAGCTCGGTCGAATCCGGTACAGCCTGGTTCTGCTGATTGGGTCCTTAGTGGTTGCAGACTGTTTGTGTGCTGGGCAGGAAAGAGACGTTCCTGAGAGGATGGGACACGTTTGAAGAGGTGCCAGGCAATGGGTGCAGAGTGGATCTGTCAGCCTGTAGTGACTGTTGTTTATTTGCGTGTGTTTAATTTCCCTCAAGGCCAAGGTTCATGCAGGCTGTCTAGTTTGCAGAGCAGGGTGTGATAGAGATAAGTCAAATGCAATTCATGCAGTGAGTTATGCTTTCATGATAGGTGACACCACGAGAGAGATTTAATACTGCTCCCAGGGAGGCAGTAACTAAACGTATCCTATTCACTACCGAGACAGAACTAGTGCCTCGTAAATGAGGTCATATTTACTCAGATCTCAGCCCTCTTGGAAGAGAGCAGGGGGTAAACCTTTGAGAAAGAAAGAGGAAGAACATTTCTGAGAAAGTCAAAAACTCAGATTCAGCACTCAAACATTTTTCCAGCTTACTCGAGCAACACGAAAACATCATTCACAGCCTGAATGCCCTTTGACACCAAGTGTTTATTTACCTGACTGTATATTCTCCTGTTCACGTGGCGCTGTGGTAATTTGTGGTTGTGACATACAGGCTTGTAAACGTCTTAATTTCCAAAATGGTGCACATTTTAGGGTTAGATAAACACTCGAGTTTCCTTTCCTGCTGTAATGAGTCGGGAAGATGGTCTCTGAAAGGGAGCCCGAGGCTCTTCCTGTCTCCCAGGGTAAAAATAGCTTCAGTCAAGCCATATTTCCGATAGAGATGCAATATCCCTCTTGTTCTATTCATTCATTTTGACACCCAGTCATTCTGCTCTGTCCTCAAGCTGCCGCCTTATCAGAGCTGTACGTGGACGATCTCTCCTCTGAATATAACAGGTTTAGGTTTTAATGAGAAGTGGAGCAGAGGAGCTTGACTGGCAGGTTTATCTTTGATTGGCAGAGGAAGGAGTGGTGCTGCTAATGTCTACTAATCTATTGTGTCCCACTCCTCCACCTCTTTCTCCATTTCCCCTCTCCTCATCTTCTGCGCCCTTGATTTCCTGTCTCCAGTTCATACACGGAGAAGCGAGGAGGTTTTTTGCTGACAGAGATGTTACCAGGCTTGTTTTGTGGGGAAAGTAAAGGGGGGTTGATGAGAAGTCTGGGTGCATTGTCGCTCTGTGTCCGAATTGGCAGTAATGTTAATTCTCTTATCTCCTGCCTCCAAACAGCAGGACAGGGCTTAAGCCATTTCTAAACTATCTTGTTTCCAACCCATTTCCAAACACATAACTAAACCTATTCCAGGCTCCAGCTCGGACTGGTTTGTCATTGAGAACATGGCAGGATTAGCTGAGGCACAGTGCATTGTCTTTTAGCAAAGAGTGCAGTTTTTATGGA
This sequence comes from Larimichthys crocea, assembly GCF_000972845.2. Lineage (NCBI taxonomy): Eukaryota > Metazoa > Chordata > Actinopteri > Sciaenidae > Larimichthys > Larimichthys crocea. The sequence goes on from NC_040028.1 coordinate 17,318,743, forward strand.
TGATAATAATATAATATAACAATGTTAGTTTAATATTCAATGGTAAAAACAACAGTCCGGTTCTTTGTTAGGCTTACATCAGGATGCCTCACAGAGTTCATGATCTACATTTGTATATGTGAGCTGTCCTTTTATTAAAAGCCACAGCCCACAAGATGCTTACTTCCTCTAGTGACTCAATTATGACTTCCTAATTTCATTTCTGTTTCTGTGAACTGTTGGGTCTCTATAAATAATATTATAAAGATGTATAATAAAAGCGAATTGAATAGAATTTCTTATGAAGCTCTGAACTGGAAAGATGTGGTAAGAGATGAGACTTAATTGCAGATTTGCCCCAGTTCTGCCTCCCTGAGAGAAAGCTTCTGCATTTTGACACAGTCTTTAAAATATGGACTCGTGGAGATCATAAAAATGAGACTGACTGTCTTAAACCGTTAACCACCAGTGCTCCTCAGCTCATTCTCTGTCATATCACAGTTCACACTGAGACACAAGCTTTCAGCCTGTAAACGTATGCAGGGGGGGATGTAGCAGTGCAATCATGTGATCCATGGGAGACAGGCTGTGTTCCAAAATGTTACTTCTCATCTCGTAGCTCAAAACCCAGCGGGGCAACAGTTGTAGGATTGACCCACTTTCTGTGTAAATGATGAATTTAAAACTTCTGAACTCTGAGTCTTTTTGAAGTCGAACGATTAACAGCAAGCCCCCGGCTGCACTGAACTCCGCTTCACACCAGTTGAATTTATTTGGTGGTTTTTCTGCTGATAATGTAGCCCCGCCTTCTCCAAACACGACAGTGGTTCATCAGGCAATTATGGCACATTCCCGTGGTCCGTGATCTACTTTAATTGCCAAGTGGCAAACCTTCAAAGTTTCTATGAACAATTTGTTTACAAAGTTTCATATTTTTGTTCAAATGCGGAGTTTGGAACCAAGTCCTGGTTGGGGAAAACAAAATCAACTGATCTTAATGCACATGTGGATAAATAAAGAAGAAAGAAAGAAAGAGGAACACGAGTATGGCTTTGGGGTTATGTTTAACCTTCATACACATGCTTAAGTTAAGTATTCCATCTCTGAACACCATAATATAGATTTAAAAACAAATGTATGAGACTGACGTTGGAGGAAGTCCACTGGGCTGTGACAGTATCCAGCTCAGCGGTGCTCAGGGACAGCTCTCAGCACATATACTCTAGTTGTTATTGATTCTGTAGCTATCGCTTCATGTAACAGCTTCCATTATGAACCACAGCCAGTGTAGTATTAACAGATTTCTATCTCCGGGACATCCGAGGGGTATCCATCATAGTGTGGCGGGGAGCATGTCGGGGGTCAGAAGTCAACTTGTTAACCCCTCGCAGCCTGCGCTGGCTGCCAGCATGCGTCGACTCGTTTATATCTGTCAGCACTTATCACGCGAGCTCAGAAACATGAGTAATGTCTCGGGATCGATGGCTGCTTCACCACTTTATCTTTACTTTATCTTTGTGTGGTGGTCTTGGAGCTTTGTGAGACATAATAAATTATTTCTGAAGTGACGGTTTTCTATCAACTTTTGTACAACTACTGTAGACTCAGGAGAACATGTGCAGCCTTTTCACATTCATTTAGCGCACATTGTTACTGCGTTGTGATTTTGAAAGGAACAATTTCATTACAGGATAATAAAATCTGTCACATCAGTCACAGCATTATGTATCAGATAGTATATTCAAAGTGTAGTAGGTCTCGCTGCCAATGTTCACAGCACTCGGATAGCGGTTTCTTTATTCAGATTATCAAATATAGTAACTCATTCGTCTCCCATGCACTTCTGGCTGCCCGGCTTATCCAGGTATAACACATTGTCAAAAGTTCAGCTCATGTAAACTGACAGGCTGACAAATCCACCAGACTTCTGTGTGTCCGTCCTTGAGGTCCAGAGCACTACTGCATTAAAAGGACGGAGTGATTAGACAGAGAGCTCCACCTGTGTCATTCAACTCCTCTCCCTCTCTCTCCTGCAGCTGAATGCCAGCTCAGCCCTCCCTCCACAACCAGCTTTTTCCAGCTGTTTTTGTACAGCTGCAAGTAAATGATAAATAAACTGTATTGTTGGTGCTTTTACACCCATCTCACCCATTCATGCCATGCAGGGTGTCAACTGCTTATCAGGCTGCAGCTAATTCATTCACACACCGAGTATCTTGCCCAAGGAAACTTCAGCATGCGGGCAGGAGGAGGCCGGAGATGAAAACACTGATCCGCTCTACCTCCTGAGCCACAGCTGGCCCAAATCAAAGTGGTGAGAGTGACCTCCTGAGAGACGGAGCAAGATATATCTGTCTCCCAGCTGATAACTTCATCCAGCCAGACCCCTACTGACTTTTACTGGACCTTGAAGTGAATTGTCTAGCACACACATACTAACAATGCAGCACACACACGTTAGTAAAGGCACCTTGAGTGGAGCTGTCAGGTTTACGAGTATGTTGATTACTGTTCGGGGGTGAAGCACAAATCTAAAGGAGATGGAGGAGTCCAAATTTGACATTAGAGTGTGAGGAAGGGATGGGGATGGTGTGTGTGTGTGTGTGTGTTTGGAGGTGGTGTGTGGAGGAGGAGGGCATATTATTATGCTCTCTCTCTCTCTGACTCACTGATCATCTCATCTTGTGCTCTGAAGCTGTGCTTCACGTCGTGATAAGGTCTCTTGTTTTCTCATGAATAGTCAGCAGCTGAGAGTTGTTAGAGTTAATTAATTCCCTTTGTTAACCCTTAACTAACCCTCATAAGCGAGTGAGCAGAGAAAAAAAAAAACTGAGCTCCCACCAGACGACACATATGTGTGCGCACAATGAAACCACAAAGCTCGCCGGAAAAGATTCGCTGATAACTGGAACTGACAGCCAAGTGCACCTTTCATCGCGCTGTAATTACTTGGCATTTCTGGGATGAAAAGCGCTCCCTCTGAATATCTGCATTTTTTTAATTAATTAGAAAAAAACTGTCTGTCTGATTTAGAAATTAATAAAGAATTGCAAGATTGCATTGAAGGCTCGGGCCCCCTGTGGTTTTGGTTTACCGCTTTACAATGCACTAAGGTCAACAACACTCTTGTGTTACTCTGTCAGCCGGCTCCCTACCTCAGCCCTCATCCTCCCATTTTTCGCTTTCTCCGCCCCTTCGCTCTCTGCCGGTCTGAGGACACGCTCATAAATCTCTTTGCCGCACTGCAACTGGGTCGTTAGAATTCTATTAGCCGTAAATATTCAATAAGGATCCTCACTTAGAGTCCCCTGTCCACGTTATCAGACCTGATCCAGGTACGATCGTTACACCCCCGGCTTGTCTTTTGTGGTTTAGTCAAACAACAGCAAGCGATTTACAGCTAGGTGCTGACAAACGCCACTTGAAGGGATGTTTGTTACTTTTACTACCTAACTCCAGAGCAGGGTGATAAAAATGAAAAGAACAGGAGTAAAAGTCCACATGAGTGAGTTTTGTACACATTTCTGCCGGTCTTGTAAAGCATTGCAGCCGTTTTTATGTATAATGAATGCAGTAGAGTCCCTCTAAAGAGAAGCAATCAATCATAACCGTATCATGACCAACGACTGTGCTATCGTCACAGTAACAGTCATTAAAGGTGCCTGAGGGAAGGGCTCCCATGTTATATCATGCAACAACAGAAGACTGCTCTGGCAGGATCCTTGTTGAGTAAACACACATTAATCTTGTCACACGCACACACACACACACACGCTAACCCCGATGATCCCAGGTAACGGTAACCAACGCCCTCGCTCTTCACTGCCCCATCACCCCCCCAGGCAGTTATTTAATGAGTTCTTTAATTCACTGTATTGTCTGTTAATGTCTCCATGGTCCGGCTCAGGTACATGCCTCTGGGAGGCCAAGATAATGGGGCCCACTTTATCACTGATTCAAGTCTGATGAATGGCCACGGCTAAAACTCAGTTTGTTTGTGTCTTCTCTGCTTTCTCCTTTTGTTTGGAAAGGCCGGGGTGAACGTTCTGCTGCAGGATGTCAACGGAAACATTCCTCTGGACTACGCCTCCGAGGGGACCGAGACCAGCTACATCCTCCGAAAACACCTGGAGGAAAATGGTAACGCTCTAGCAACATTGTTTGTTCACGTTGCATCGAGAAAGACAGAGAGGTAACCTGAACATTTCACATTTCAATCATCGTTTTAACGTCAGGAAAGGAGAGAAAAGCGTAATTAGAAAATTCCCTCATTTGGATCACGTGGTTCACGGTTTATATGTCATTACGTAGAAAACAGTAGGTGTTCCACTGTGTGTGTGTAAAGGTGAAGTATACCCACAGGCCTAATGATAGTGGATTGTGATTGTGGTACTTGTCTCTCACAGAGAGAGGAGAAGGTCAACACTGGGGGCTGCAACTAACAGAGATAATGGCACAGGAAAATTGGAGGCCCACTGAGATGCAGAGTGACAGAAGGCGAGAAGAGAAAGAAATCCAAAGAGATGTGCAGGGAGAGAGGAGCGGGAGTTGTGCTGACGAAGCGAGACAGAAACGGATATAGACGGTGATGGAGGGTCTTCCCTCATCCATCTGTCTTTGGCCATGACAAATTCAAGCTGCAGACCGCTCACTCATCAAAGCGCAGACCACCCCACACACACACACACACAGTCTCAAGTTTTTTGAGACTTTCCTCTGCTTCTGTCAGCCAGCCCCCGTGCTGATCTCTTCCCTCCTGCCTACCTTCAGCTCCCCTTGCACTCCCCCATCGCGCTCGGCTTCGCCACCATGAAACACACTCTTACTCACTCTGCCTCTGTTGCTATAGCAACTTGGCTTGCATGCTCTCTATCCCCGTCAAGTTTGTGCGTTTATGGGAGAAAGACAGACTGTCCGTGTGTCTCTACATCAGGGGAGAAATAGAAATTCTCTTTTCCTTCTCAGCGCTGCTTGTGTTTGTGATGCCGGATTCCTACAGGCATCGGTACTGTGATACTGGGAGTTATGGTACACACCCTGCGGCTCTCGTTTGTTTTCAAAGACAAACTTATTGATTAACTAATCCAACCGGTCTACTTGGAAAAGTCCCATTAGTTAGTGGCCTAGAGCTTATCCGAGTGAAGTATGGATGAATTGATAATCAATCCATACTATTACAGCAACCGAAGTCAGGTCCACTGTGTGTATATGATTACTGAGCAGTGCACTAATCTTCATAGTTTGGGACAGACGCCCTTGGAGACCTCTGTCTTTGTCTGTGTTGGCTGACAGGTGGTCCAAGTGGATGACTTTCTCATATTTTAATTTATATGTCATCAACATCAAGCACGCTTAGCAATCAATACATCAGCCACAAGAGACTTTCCTGTTTGTGGCTGTTGTCACTGTCAGTGCTGCACACACAGCCAGCATCCTTCTAAAATTGCACATGATAGTCGTGTCGTAATTCAGCACTGAAATTGCACAACCGCTATTAGAAGACCGAAAATGTCACACATCTCTCGTGAAATCGTGTTGGGAAATTACTTCAGAATTCGTTCTTTTCCCTGCATATTGCAAAAGTCAGTTATTAAAAGTTAGTCAATTATGTTTTTCTAAAAAAAGTGGAAGCTTTAAAGGTTTAAAGTGATTGATACCAGGAAGTCACTGCTTCAAGTCTCACACATAACACCCTGTAAAGTATGAACTTAATGTTTTTACACTTTGTTTTTTTTATACACGTTACACGAAAGGAAGATTAAAATACATGACAACTAACTACACAATGTAATGTGTGTGTTTGTGTGTTGTAGGTGTGGATGTGTCATCCATGCACACCATGAAGACGCAGAGGCCGAGCACGATGCTGTCCGATGTTAGACAGCTTGTATCTACGGGGGCAAGCCTCAACCAGCCCAATGATGACGGAGTCACTCTGGTAAGTAAAGTCATAATGTGCCAGTTTTGTTTTTACCAGATACTGCCGCTTCTCCTTTTTGCTGTCATAACCTTTCTTTGGTTCTCTCTCTGTAGCTCCACATAGCTAGTGCCAGTGGTTACAGGGAGGTGGTGTCTGTGTTGTTGGAGAGCAGGGCAGACCCTCATCCTGCTGACAACAACTTCTGGACTCCTCTCCACCTGGCTGCTAAATACGGACAGGTAACTCAACAAAATGTCTAGTGTTTAATGTAGTCACCTAATTTGAACTCATTGATCCAATGTGATCGGACTCATCAATGAAATGATGAGGATGGATTATCCTGCACACACTCTGATAAACTGCTTTTTTTTTGTGGTATTGATCAGAAATAGTCAAACTGCTGGCACACGGCAGCACTGCATGCATTTGTTACAGCTTTTGAGGTCAGCAGTCTAATGGTCTCTCTTAGAGGGAAGGAGATTGATTTCCAGATGGGGCGGAGGTGAGCCGTCGGAGAGATGAGATCTGGTGGTTTGGAAGGGATCCAACTATGAAGGAAGGGAAGCGATCATGCTCAGATCTTGCTGACCCAACTAGATATTTAATTACATTTCTGGGCTGTGTGCTGAGCTGCTGACAAAGAGAATTTATTCATTCGGTATTTAGAGTCGCTCTCTACATCTCTGGTTCATCTACCCTCAAGGCATTTTTTCTTTTCCCCTCTAGAGTGTGTTTTAATTCTTTCCCCCTCTCTCTAACCTCTCTGTTTCATTCATAAAGATCGTTTGTTTTCTTTGTCTTCTCTCACACGATTCTTTGTTGTTGAAATAATCAGTAGGTCTAAATGTACGAAGTCTTCTAAACGGAGTAATAACCTCCTTGTCTCTCTGTTTTTCAGACTTTCTGCATACACAATTACTCTATGTGTGTGTGTGTGTGTTTGTGTAGTATGTACAGTAAGTGCATCTGGCTTTAGAGTGGCAGCCTAAAGGATTGAAGAATCGATTAGTTTTTCCTTGCAGTGCTAAATCACCTCAGCCATCGTCTCTTTACTGGTGCCAACGCTTCGCCTCTCGCATACCAACTACTCCCCGAGCCTCCTTAACACTCACTTCCTGTCACCAATCCCTATAGCTGATAGCTGGTCTGACAGTGACATGTCGGTAATGCAGGGCATTATGGGTTCACGATGTGCCCGTGTATCTAACCAACAAAGTAAATCACTGGCCCACACTGATAAGAGGTTTTGATGATATGAGGCACAAGCAAACTGTTGCCTGGAGACACTTGCTGGCAACTGTAACACAAGCTGGTACATTAAACCCGAAGACCCCTAACGCAGTGTGGCACACACACTACACTGACCCTTTAAGAAGATGTATGACCCTATTACTGCAGCTAATTAAGCTCCCCGTTCTCTGTCCTGTGATAAGTTAGACCACGGCTCTTGGCTTCCTTGGTTTGAGTCAAGGCTTTACAAATCGTGCTCTCTTGAGGGACGAATTTTAAATAACTTTGTGTTGGGTTTTCAAACAAGGATGATGTAACGTTAAAATACAACCCTACTGGGATTGGATTAATTCATTCGGTTTTATAATGAAGGTATGAAGGAAGCTGTGCCAACACAGCAGCTGCCTGATTCATTGGAAAGTTTTAATTCTCTGAAGTACTTTAATGTTAATCTCAAGATTAATTTTCAGGTCTGACAGATTTTATTAAAAGGACGTTTGGGCCCTTCACAGAAACTGTTCTGTGTCTCTGAATCTATATAAGCTGTGAAGTTGCTTTGTCCACATTGATCACCATGTACTGATGACCTTTTCCTGGTCCTCCTGTCAACTTTGACCCATCGAAGAGTTCAGATCCCGTGGTGCTACTGACGTACGCTCAGTATTTATAGGGTGCGAGTGCAGCTGACAGGGTTTGTGGGCTGCAGAGATGCTGTAGACTCATAACTGAACAGCTGTTGACGCGGGTCAGAGGCAGCCTGCTGAATGTGCTGAGTCACTCTCTTTCATACTGCAGACGATGTCTTATTACTCTGCAGTAGTGCAAAGAAGTTCTGCTGCTTAAGCCGTTTGGAAGTGGATTTAAAACCGCATGTTGTTATTAGTCCATTTCAGTAAAAGACTTCCAGGAAGTTACATTCACATTCACATTTAGTCATTAAGATTAGACTTAGACTTAGAAAAAGGGAAACGATCAACATACAGTGCAACAAGGTGAGTGCAGCAACAAGAAGGGGAGTTGTTGGTAGTGTTGGAGAGGATGTACTCTCTGCAGAGCTGGGTGTTCAAGCATTATTTAATTAAAATCAATGGTGAAAATGAATGCAGGCTCAGATATCCTGACTTTTAGTCACTAATCTGTGTGATGGTGCAAAAACTATGCAACACATTATGTTCATTGGTTGAACCTGCCATGCCAGTTAATTTAGTTTGCGGTTCCTTAAACCGACTGCTGAAGCATAAAAACATATTTTTATCATAATACACTGTATGCACCAGGTACCAGCAGCAGTGGAAATGTGCCAGATAATCACAGCTATTTTCTTGGTAGTGATTGACACTATAGACCTTAAACAGCGCGTGTTGCATTGAAGCTGAATACTGAACAGTCTGAGCAAATGTGTTTGGTTTATTTTTTTCCCAAGAAGAGAGCTGCTTGTGTTTAATTATCAGCCACACACATCTTATATATTTATTGAGCTGCTCAGACACTTTCTGGGTCATGGCATCTTTCCTACAGTACTTAGAAATGATGAAAAAGGATCCTCGTCTATTATCAATAAATTGAGTCACACTGCAGACACTTGATGTCTGCGTGAGCTGAGTCTAAAAGAAAGAACCCAGACAGAATAGAGGACAGAGGTGACAGCCGTCACATGTCACTGTGTGTTAGAAATGAGGGTAGACGACGACGGGGTTGGTCCTTTGTGTCATATGATGGAAGATGGGCTCATTATTAAAGGACCTCCTCAGTCAGGGGCAACACTTGTACAGGCCTGTCATGTGTGACATACACTGTATCTGTGTCACAGTATATCCCAGGTGTCTTATGGCCATGTTTTGTTATGTACTGATGGTTTGAAAGTAGATGCAGTTAACAGTGCCCTGGAAACATTTAGATCTTATGAGATCTATTGAAAATGGATGTGAGTGTTTCTCCCATCTCTTACAGACAAGCATCGTTAGTCAGCTCCTAAGGCACGGAGCAAACCCGACTCTGCTGAACTGCAACCAAGACAAGCCTTCAGGTAACACATTTAAGCATTCACACAAGTATACACGTGTTGGCACACACACAATCATTGCTGCTGGAATGGAATGAAATGTGTTTTTAGCAAGATGCAATGAAGCAGAGAAATGGATTTGGACTTATTCAGCTGAGCCTGTTTGAATGCATTAATAATCACTGATCATCAAAAAATAAAACACACACACACACATACACATACACAGTGTACACGCTCTGTCATAACATGTGCACATCTGAGTGTATCTACAAGACAGAACCCTGAAAGAAAACACAAACGCCTGACTCATGCCCACACACTCGCACAACATGCGCTGATTAATTTTGTGTATTAGCAGTAATCATAAGGGGCTGGTGTAATTAATTTGCTAATGCGTAACGGTGTCATATCATTACCCAGGGACATGCATTGTTTTGTTTTTTAATCATGGCAGCATAAGAAGAGGTCAAAATGAGGTGAAAATGCACCGATTCATTGTGTGTCTGTCGATGCCTGATTAAAGGGTTTTCATGGTTCTGCAAAGAGGAACACTAATAATTATTTGCAAATAGCAAATTGATCAAATATTGCCTGCTCTTACTGTGAGTTAGTAATTATAAATCCTCTAAAATTGCATCAAAGTACCTGTGATATTCAGTGAGTTATGTTTTGCACTCGTCTTTACTCCAACGCTCTCAGCTTTGGGGGAAACAACTCAAACAGACAAACTCTCCTCAGTTGTTAATGTCAAATACCGAAATGTGATGGTAAGCGAAACTGGCGTTTACCTCAATGATTCGCCACGTCCGTGCCGACATGCGTCGGTTTCACGCTATTACGTTATATCGATAGGCAGAGATGACACTGGCAGTACAACAACAAGCGGCAGGAAAGAAGAAGACTGGCAGCTGATATGAACATTAATACTAATTTTCATAAAGAAGCAATCTATTCTCGGCTTCTCTGTGAAATCTCTCGTCTTCATGATGGAGTAATAATGTTAATTTACATATTTCTATTAGTTTCAGTGATGGAGTCGATGTTTGAGTGAAAACTATTACTGCTTGATGAACCTGATCAATCTCACAAATTTCCCAGCAGGGGTAGAACATTTCAAACCTGAGCAGAACCATTATAAACCCAGCCACTGAACCAGGCTGCTATGTTGTGTAGTCATTGTTAACCTCAGTGTTTTTTGTGTGTGTGATTGTGATGAAATTTACCACAGAGAGGGGCTTTGGGCTCCTAACCTCTCCATTGTGGGATAGAATACCATTGCTGCCTCTAACCATTTACTCCCATGGCTACATCACACATCTGACTGCCTCACTTTGGCCTTAATCAATAACGGCTTCTAGCATGTAGGCTCAGAAAAGATGTGAGGCAAGCCCTCAGAGACTGAGACAATCCCCCCTCTTTTTCTCTCGGAGCCCCGTACCCCCTCCCTCGGCAGCCACATGACGAAAGAAAGCCAGAGCAAGAGGTGGGAGTCCAGGAGGCTGTCAGTCACACAGAAATAAAAAGACAGGATGAAGCCATCCCCTTCCCTTGTGCCCTGTTAGACCTCATTACAGACGGGGGATCTGAACTCCCCCTTCCTCTTAAGCACAGTTGGATTGATTCACAGTGGGGTTCACATTCTGCACCAGTGCAGGCTCATCCACACGGATCATGAAGAAGGGTCGGCATGACGAAAGACAAGAGAACAGAAAGGTGTACCTGGTTGTTTAAGAACATGGAGTATTAAGGTCTCTAGCTTACAGTATTACTCAGAATGGTGAGAAAAACAATTAAGGAGCTTACAGATGACATTTTTAGGTTTGCATCTATATCTCATTTGCCTTGTGTGTCACGTCACCAGACATTGCAGCCTCGGAGCCCATAGCTGAGATGCTGCTGAATGCAGAGGACAGCTGGCTGCAGAGACTGTCGGACCCTTCAGCTCCTCTCCCCTCCACTGACCAACGCTACGATGGCGGTTCACATGACCTCAACACTCCTGTCAAGAACTTGTGGGTTCAGTTCACAGATTTGCCTCTACTCTGCTTCCCCTCCCTCCATCTACTGTGTCTTTTCCAACTCCTCACCTCTCCACCTATCACACACAGGAACCCCCTGGGTCTCCCTATCTCTAAGCGGGACAGTCTGCTGGAGAAGTGTGCCATGTTCAGAGAGGCGGGTGGAACACTGAGCCGACAGCCCTCCCAGGACAATGGCCTCGATGGCCCCTTCAGCTCTGGAGCCAGCAAACTGGAGCAGGTGCCTTGTTTTCTTACACGCTATAAAAAACACAGTAAAATGAATGAATGAATGGATTTATTTATATAAGACCTTTCATTTCAATGTGCTGTAAAGTTTTTGTGGTGACCTTGGGAATAGTAAAAAGCTGTGTAGGATCATAAAACAATAAGGAAGACGTAGTGTCTTTAAAATCTGACAGTCTTTAACGTCAGTTCTAAAACATAACCAGCGTAGATGGTGTAAAACAGTTATATGATCTCATTAGTTTCATAGAGTTCAGTGCCTTCAGAATTATGAGCCAGACTACAGTTTTAAACAAAAGCAGATAATGACAGCAACATAAAACGGGCCTGTTGCTGACATACACGAGAAACAAACACATGAACAAGCTTTCAGCTTTCAGGTAGTTTTATTTGATAACCAAAACTGAAGAATTGAGTTTAAAAACTGAAATGATTCAGAGATTTCTCACTTCTGTTATGTCTGTGAGGTTAGATGACCCAGTTCACTTAGAACAGGGTCCCGTTTATTTATTTATTTGTTTGTTTGTTTGTTTGTTTATATTTTAGATAATCCAGGACACAAAAAGAACAATTTCATACACTCGCCGTTATACTTTAACTATACTGATTAGCCAATCCTGTGTCACCTGTTACGGTGTAGCAGCCACCATCCATGATGAAAGACCGTTAAGAGGCTAAGCAGGCTCATACTGTGACGCCTCTTAGCGGCCTCTAATAACGGATAGTGGTCGCTACAATTTAGTCAGTCTTTGCCTCAGGTGTCACATTGTGGTGTCGGCATATTAATTTCAACTCTCGCCCCGCTCTTTCCTCAGGTCAAGCTGATGCCTCCAGCTCCCAATGACGACCTGGCGTCCCTCAGCGAGCTCACCGACAGCAGCCTGCTGTACGAGATGCAGAAGCGCTTTGGCAACGACCAAATCTATGTAAGACCACCACTAAACAAGGAATGCCCCCCCTCTCACTCACACACACACACAATGCTAAATATGCATTAGACCCCAAAGCAGAGACAGAGAAAAATGCAAATATACATTTTCTCACGGGCATTTCTGAGCCAGTATTAGTTGTTTATTTGCAGTGGAGTGCTGTGTTGTTTACAGCCTGGGAATTTCAGAGTGTGATGTTTGTATCACATCACATGTTCTTTGTACCCATGAGCACTGCAGTGGGTCTCCCTCCAGCATACGTACACGTAGTAATAAACTTCACACACACTGCATCACAAATACAATCCCTCCTCTTCTGAAGACTGTTGTGCAGATCATATTTATATCCGTGACCTCTTACAGCCGACTACATTTACAGCCAGTGACTTAGTTCGTGGTTTATTAGTCTCAGTAGTATGCACACCAGGTTGTGTTCATGAGCTGAACCCCTTCCCCTCTCTGTTTCTGTACCTTATTCTAGTACACACACACACACACACACAGCTACATACTTACACCGGCGACAATTGCAAAATCAATACCATTTAGATCGATTGGAAAGATCAATCCATAACTATATTCAGGAGTAAGATGGCTTCTCCGGCAATTGGTCCATTTTATATTCCTGTCATTTTCTCTTTTCCTCTAAAACTGTAGTCTGGCCCATACTTCTCCACGGGGACTGAGCTCTATAAAGACTGGAACCAGATCAATGTGGAGCTGTCCGGTGCACCCTCTTCTCTGTGAAGAGGCAGTAATAGTGTGTTATTAACCCAGATGGGCGACAGACAGTAGGGTTAGCCACAGCAGGGGGACAGAGATAAGGGGAGGACAATAAAAGGCGGTAGATCGGTGGATGAAGAAGAGAGAAATTATTAGAACTCAGAATAATGAGGGCTGGATGTGAGGTGCAGTCCATTTGGAAGAAGAAGTGGTGAAAAGAAAGCACAGTTAGCAGACAAAGAGCGGCTATCATGAGGAAATCACAGCACGCCTGATCTGATTGTGCTGAACTTCATGGATGTACAATCATTAGCAGCAAAGACGTTCCTAAAAAATAAGCAAATTCCAGCTGGGACAGTAAAGTTTTCAACATAGTACCCATCTTCCCTAAAAGACCAGAAACAGCTCAGACTTTTCATGTTTCCAAATGAAATAATTTCTTTATTTTTTACCTTCTAAATTATAAACATATGGTACCTGACCCGTATGTAATATAAAGCATTTCAGGAAAGATGTGAACAGAGCAAAGAGGTGGCAGAGGACAGAAATTGGGGGAAGACAATGGCAGTGAATGCTCCATATGTTCCCAGCAGGGTGGTCAGAGATGGGGCTTTGATGAGTGGTCTGCTGCCTTCTGCCAGGATAGAAAGACCAGTGCACCACTGAACCCCCGAGGAGAGCGGCAAGGAGCTGGTGAAAATATATAACAGGAGACACCGATGAGGAGGCTGGATTACTGACAAGCATGTCACAAGATTAAGTGTGGAACTGGCACACCGTCCTCTGACAAGTTTCACTTAAAAACACAAGACGTAGTGTGAATTCTGCACCGCGACCATCCGCGAGCAGTGGGGAATTGTTCAAGCTATTAACCTTGAGCCAGGGCCTAAGGACAGAGCGGCATGTTAGAGAATGTACAGCAATGTCTGCGCTCTCTCCCAGGGGAGAGCTTTGGCTTTTAAACAGCTTGCGGGACTCTTTGTGAGAAAGAGCGGGTTAGCAGTTAAATGGAAAGGGCCAGAAATTGGACATTTGTTATTTTTATCTAAGCAGCCTCGGGGGTTTGTGCGGATGCTGCACGGGAGTGCAGACCTTTTATTGTGGTTATCATTGGAGGTCCTTTCCTGACCTTTCTCTGCCATGAGATTACCATAATCTTATGGTAATAGAGATTGTCACCACTATGAATACTGATGTTAAGGAAAAATTTCCAGGTCAGCATTGGCTCTAGGCAGTCTGTAAGTAATTATAACCCAGCTTCAGCCTGTTTGTGTGTTAATTGAAGCAGAGATGTGCAACCTCACACCCAAAAGATGAATGTTTTACATTATTGGTTTCACTTCTTGTTCTCAGCCCAGTTACAGAGATTTTCTCCTCTTTTGTAGACTTACATCGGACACATCCTTCTCCTGGTCAATCCAAACAAAGAGCTGCCCATCTATTCCACTTTGGTAAGCACACTTTTAAATTGTCTCTATTTCACGAAGGCTTACAGTGTACGCTGTGCTTAGCCTTCGTAATGCTGAAATTGCAGGTGCATGAACGATGATCCATGCTTAAAACACATGGCGTTTAAATTCGATAGGCTCTGCGTTTTACATGAAAAATCGTACTATAAAGGAGGCGTGTTTGCCGTGTAATAAGCAGGACATGAACAGATGAAATGGACCTTGTGGTTGATAAATAATGCAGCCTTCCTGTCAGTGATACACAGCACAAGGCTGACTCTGCATCAACGGGGGAAGAGAGGGATCCTGTTTATCTGGCACCCACACACCTACACTCCACTACCTCTCCACTTAGAGTTAATTTTAAAAACACTACCTCTATCAGGGCAAAGCAGCATATTCAACATATGCAACAGCAATGGGAGAATGACTCGTTGAGTGACTAACAAGCGTGTGTGTGTGTCACCTTATTTTAAATAATGGATCACTCATGTTCAAATGGCTGAACTGATGCCAGCTTAGTGCTCGCCCATGTGGACCCAGGAGGGGTTGGATGGAGGAGGAGACATGTTCTCCTGCCATGACAGAATGAAGCCAAGCCCCCTCTGGCTGGTTCCATTTCTGCCTGTGTCTGGATTCACTCCAGGCGTCCATACCCGACTGTGCGAGTGTGAGGAGGAGCCGGTGTGTAAAGGACATATGTCACAACATGTGTGATCTGCTGGCCGTCTGTCACCCCCTCTGGTCTGGTGGTCTTCAGCCCATCCACTGTCCCTTTTCCAAAGCCACAAATACAAATACACACATCTGCTGGACTGGTTACAAAAAGGGGCTCAGAGGGTTCACTGATACATGATTGTGTTTTTAACAAAGTTAGAGCTGTGACTGTTTTAAAACTTTCATTGTTCCTGCTTTGATAAAATACAGACAGAATAATGAGTGAACACAGCTGCACTATATGGTACAATTAAGCATTTAACATCCCATCATAATATGTAGCATGCATAAAAATACAGAACAGGTCCAGTCGATTCAGATTTTGTATCAAGACATCTAAGTCACTTGTTAGTTAACAGATGGTCAGAGTTTCTATAGTGACATCTGCATTTAGACAGAAGAGTCCCCATCCGTAGGGCACAAGGAGTCACTGAATGGTTTGATAAGTCTGAAAATGATGTGTATTATATGTTATGGCCTTCACAGTCACCTGGTCTAAATACATCTGAACACCTATGGGAGATAGTTCTCACCATCACCGTCATCAAAACACTAAATAAATGAATATCTATCTACCGTTTCTGTTTGAGTTTAGTGCAAAAGATTTTTCTTTTTCTGTGTAGAAGGAAACTGAGAGATAAAAATATCTCCTCATGAAGACAAACACCTAAGTTGGTCAGAAGCTCCAAAGAATTAATCACACAAGCTGAACATTTTAAGGCTGCAGCTGAGATCTCTAATTGTTTTCCTACACACTTTTTTTTAGCTCCGTGTGTAAATGTGAAACATGTCGCAGTATATTGTTACACACCTAAAAGAATGGAGGCAGAGGGATTGTTTAAATGGCCACTTTAGATTGATGAAGATTTTCAGTTTACACCTAATCGGTACTTCTGCCACTTTGGCTTGAGTTACATGCTTAGTGAAGTGTGTGGTAAACCAAACCTTCTTAGCGAGGTTGACACAAACAAACCGACACAACTACGGAAAGTTATCCCCAGCAGGGTTTCACTGTTTAGCTGAAACTTTATCCATCTGTGTTGTTCAGTGTGTGTGTGTGTGTGTGCGTGTGTGTGTGTGTGTTTCCATGTTACATAATGTGTCGTGACCAACTCCATTTATATTTCTCTTTCAGGTGAGTCAGCTGTACTTGAGCTCGACAGGTCGCCTGTGCTCCTCTCTGCCACCTCACATCTTCTCCTCGGCAGAAAGAGCTTACCACATGATGCTGCAGGAGAGACGCCCGCAGTGTTTCATCTTGAGGTACAGCATACCGGCTTCGACACACAAACACACACACACACTCTCACAAATGCTGAACTCTGCGCCTCCGGATTATGGGACAAAAATGTCGACAGACTGGAAATAATGGACTGAAAAATAGTGAGGTTCTGCTGACCACCTGGTCGGTGCCACACACCTGTTAAACACTCCTTGAGAGATGAATAGCTCTCAGCCTGAGTTCAGCCACAGACCTCTTCAGTGTTCACACAGAGATGGAGGTTTGCTGCTCTTTTTGTCCTCGGCTGGATGGAGGCGGCTCCCTGATTGCAATTAAACCCCATTCCGGCTCTCCAGTGACATTCCCGCTGAGTTGTAACCAATCTGGCAGAGAGTTAATGCGCCCTGGCCGCAGGCTATCCATCTCACTCATTCACACACACACACACAAACACACACACACACATGCAAGGCCATTGTACTGTGCACTCTCACATACTCGCACTCTATCTTGTTCCCTTCATTTTTTTATTTTTGTTCCTCTCTCATTCAAGCTTTCTCTTTCACTACCTCTTTCCTCACACATGCACACAATCAGATACACACACACACAATCACACACTCCTACACACTTACAGGCAACCAGCGGCCATGATCCCCCCGAGGCCAGCGCTTTAACAAAATGCCCTTGAAATCTAATAAAAAACTGCTAAATGAAAAGACAGTGGAAAGGCCTTTGGACTTAACACTCAGCAGGACCATTAGTAGGAAATATAGCAACACACAGACACACAGATAAACAGCGCACCACAGCACACTGCGGTCATTAGTAAAGGCTTCTGACCTTCTGAAGCCATCTGCTTGGTGTTATTATGCCGGTCTCAACTCTCTGCATGTCGGTGAGCGTCAGAGCGTGTACTGTAGAGGTACCTTATGTCAGATTTAATATGCACTCGACGCTAAATTAAAAACAGGCCAGACAAGTTGTGACAATAAGAGCTTGTGGAATAAGTGGCGGTCAGTGGAGCCACATCAGCTGAGTTGGACGGGAGGAAAAGACTGGGAATTTAATAGGAGTGGTTCCCTGGAGGGTTGATGTCAAGTGGGCGGAGGCATGTAACTGAGGTGACAGATGTGGAAAACACCCTGATGACATACACATAACACACATTTTTCTCAGAGAAAACATCTAGAGAAGTGTAGGTTCCTTCTATATGTCATCATTTTATGTTGAAAGGAAAATGTTTGTATGTATGTTAAATCAATGACAACAGCAGCAGTGTATCACAATTTAAATATATGCAGATAACATGCATCAGTTGGAAAAGATAGTATTGTAGCTTGCAAGGTTGTTGTGTCCTCTCTTAATATCTTATATATAATAACGCAGAAACTCCCTCTACAATACATGTTTATTCATCATATTGGAAAATGTATGACTACATCTCAGCAATATAAAACACTGCAACATTAAAGGATAGGTTTAAAAAATCTTCACATCTGTCTTATAACAATAGTCCCTTGCCCATATGAACATAAAAATAACAAATCATGTAGGGAGACGAATAAAGTGGAGTTACAGTCTCTGTAGAAGCACTCTCTCTGTTTCAACGTCATATGAGCTATTGTTTTAAAGCAGACTTAAAAATTGTGACGGTGGAACATCAGACACAGTGGGAACAATAACAACATCGCCAAAGACATAAATGACATTATCATTCTGTCTCCGCAGTGGTGAAAGTGGTTCTGGGAAAACAGAGGCCTGTAAACACATAGTAAGACACCTGACGGCACGCTCCAGCCCCAAAGGCTTTGCACTGGAGCCCAGAATGAAACACGTAAGTCGGGCGGTCATCGGGTGGGGCGTCCTGGAGTCTGTTATCGCAAAGGAACACGAGAGACTTGAATCTCTGTTGCTTTCATACCCGTTTGAAATAATGTTATATATAGTAGATATCTTTGTTTAAGACAGGGTTATTTGCAGGAGAGAAAGTTGTTTGGGTGACATCCATAAAACAGTCCATTTTCCTCATACTTTGTATCCTTATGAGGGAGCACATTTCACAGTAAATCAGAAAAGGCTGCAATCATAGAATAAATGATAATCAAATGTTTTAAATGTTTATTTAAAAAAATAGTCCATCCTTTATATTATGTGTGAAAAAACAGAAAGAGAGAGGAGAAATATCATGTAGGTCAGCACCTACATGCCTCTTGATGTTACTACCCTGTGTGCACTTGTGGTTCAGATTATGCCATGTTCATGGAGCCTGACACGTGATTCACTTCCTCTACATTCAGTCCGTCAGTTGGGTAACAGAGCGGTACGTAGCCTGGTACGAGTGTGTTCTGATGAAGTCATCGTTATCTAGTCGATAACTGGGTCAGCTCGCTCTCTGATCATCCTGGGACACGAAACAGACCAAGCACACATATATTGGATGCATATTGACATCTAGTGGTAGAAAGTGGAATGGCATCAGAACTCCTTTTTTTTGTTTCTGGTCTAGAAAAACTAAATTAAATTGATTTGTTTAAGAAATGTGGATAAAGTCTGCAGTGTTAGTCATTCTAATGATACATCAAATCACTGGTAACTAAAATTCCCTCTGCTTTAATGAAACATGCAGGTTAACTGTATTCTGGAGGCCTTCGGTCATGCAAAGACTGCGAGGAACAACAATTCAAGCCGCTTCGTCAAGCTGTTGACCATTCAATACTGTGACAAGAGGAGGACGCTGCTCAGAGGTAAGCTACATTTCACTGTAAAGCTTTACTTTCACTTTAATATTTTCAGTGTTTTCTTTATTCAGCTTGTCTTTAGAAGTGGTTTTATTCTGATTTTTGTTTTGCTACACCTCAAATAAAACATTTATTTAGATTATTTTTTAATTCCACGCATGTTTATTCTTGTGTATTTAGATTAAAAGTAGTATTTATTACCAAGATAACTGAGAAAACATGAATTATTTTCACAGTCGGAATCACTAAGTTTATTATAATAGTACAGAGAGCATATTCACAATATAAATGTTGTCTGCAATGAGATGCACAGTAGTTTAACACCAGCAGGGGGCAGTAAAAGCCCACGAGTGCAGTGTTACAGTGCTGCGCTCTGTTTTTACAGCCCTGCTCACCTTATTTTACCCCAGTTAATGTGATCACAGAGCACGGGCCATCGCACAGAGGCCACAGATTGAATTTTCTCTTTTTTACTACCATCAGCACTGTTGATGTGATTTATACACCTTTTTTATTGAAGTATAAAACAAAATCTGATGTTTAAGCCCGTGTGTACACCTACATGCTGGAGAAGTCTCGTCTGGTCCACCTGCGTCCTCACCAACACAGCTTCAGCATCTTCTATCTGATGGCTGAAGGCCTGTCGCCTGAGGAGAGCAGTGCACTTTACCTCAACAATGTCCTGGCTCATAGGTACGTGGCTGTCAGCTGCCATATGTGTACTGCCATATGTACTGGATATTGATACTGGTGGAGGTAGGTGATGGGTGCTGGTTGATGATCAAGAGCTGTTCAGTTGAAGCAGAGCACATGGGTGCATGACTATGAGACTCATCTTCTCCTATGTTTATTGTGTATTTGTGGTTGACTGAAATATTGCTCCATCTTTCTGTCCTTACTCAAGGTATCTGAGTGGAGGACTTCCAGGGGAGAGCCCTCCAGTGGCTACAGCCTCTGCCCAGAGCAGGGAACGCCTTGCAGCAGTCAAACAGGCCCTGCGAGCCCTGGGCTTCAACAAGCAGGTATAGATTGGCACTGCAAACAGCTTCTGTTGGGTCTGCTTATTCAAATTTGGCCACTTATTCTTGTTAGCTAGAGTCTCTGAGTTTGACTCAGGAAGGATCTGGATCTTCCAAGTGATGCACTCAAAAATGGATCCTTCATAGGGGCTAAGGGCTACATCTGAACTTGAACCTTCACCTTGTCCTCAGTTCTGACCTCACAGAGAGCAAAACAAACAAATATTTCAAACTGCATCACCAGAGTGTTGTCCCAGTAATATCTGGTAAATATTCACATGGTCACAAGTAATTTCCGGACTCCACAAGTTGCCAAGGATTGCCCGTCTGACCTGTCAAGGGTGTTCCACGCCCCTCGACCCAATGTCCCTCATGACCCCGCAGAGGTTAAGCAGTTGTAGATGAAGCGCGGATGGATGGATAATGGATTGTGGGATACTGAGGGCAGCAAAGGACACAACAGTGTGTCCTCGCAATACAGGCACAGGACTGTAATGTCGTATTCAATCTGGATGTGTGGGAATCCTTAAGATCCTGAACTCATCATGTGTTCCAATTATCTATCTAAAGACCACATGAAATGTGTGACCAACTGCAGGAGACAGGACTTTGATTTACGCATACTGCGAGCGTGTCGTGTGCTTCAGTGCGTGGTACAGTCCGTCCTGTGAACCACCACCCCCATGTTCCCAGCCCATTATCAGGTTCTATTCTTAGATTCCCAGTCAGCATCTGTCAGCAGTGAGTGACCACCATCTCACCTTTTAATCAGCAGGACTCAGTACACAGGCATGGCCTTAGGGACAGAGGAGTAGAGCAATAGATAGTGGTATTATCAGAGGCGACTAGTGTCCACTGCATAAGAGAGAGGGACGTAAGAAGGAGTGGGGGAGTACGAGTGGAAGTGATAGACCACCCATTGGTCTCTGTCTAAGTCTAATCAGGGGATGACTCCCAGTCCAGACCCATAGGTCAATCGTCATTAACACTCCCTATCGCTCCCTTTCTCTCCCTCACTCCCTTTCTTCTCCTTCCCAAGCAGGGGGGAGTCTAACTGTGTGTATAGGGTGTCAGACAGAGACTAATGCTCGTGTTTATCTCCCAGATATCAGCTCCAATATCCTGCCTTGAGAGAGTGCACACGCAGACATATTCACACACACACACACACAAGCAAAGCACACACCCTCAATCTCAAACATCCCCCTCTCAGAGATTCAGAGCAGTGGGTAAGGAGGTATTCCATTAAGTGTCCTCTACTCAAGGGCAGCGAGGAAGGGAGAGTAGGACAGAGGAAGAGAGAAGTGTGCGCATGAATACTATTTTGAAAATCCACTTTTACTTCTTTCAGTTTACATTTTTTTACATTTTGCAAAACAGTTAAGGACAAGGCTTATCTGTCATTGTTAAGAAAATCCATAACATTTCTAATCTAACTACAGATAAGTCAGTCTCTCCTCAAGCCCAGTCATTCCTCCTGAAGACGTACATCTTTTAAAAGGCCAACTCGTTTCCTGAAACAGCTGGGCACTGTAGTTTTAGCAAACATTATTAAAGAAGCATTGATTTGTAGCTGGGAATTTATAGACATTCAGCATCAGGACGTTTGTGAGATCGATTAAAAATACTCCTAATCTATCACGAGTGTTAAAGTGTCGCTCATTTATGTGTTTTTGAAGAGCAAAAGAGGAATAAGGTTTATCAGGCTTTGGTCAATTCTTGTTAGTCGTTTTGGTTTGTTCTGTCCAACATTTTACGTGGTGCAAGTTGGAAATCAATGTTTTTGTGCTAAGACGAAAACATGTTTTCTCTTTCTAACTCCTCCGTCCGCTTTCCCTTCTCTCCCTCTTTTTCTCTCTTGTCCACTCTCTTGTTTCTCTCTCTCTGCCAGGAGGTTGACTCAGTGTTCATGCTGCTGTCCGCCGTGCTCCATATTGGGGACCTACGTTTTACTGCGCTGACAGATGCTGATACAGCCTTCCCTTCTGACCTGCAGCTGCTGGAGAGAGGTCAGTGCCCCCGTCACATGACCTGGGTCACATGCGTGGAGGTGGGATGGGGCTGGAGAGGAAGGGGGTGCTTCACAATCACTCATCTCGTTTTCTGCGCCATCATCCTGGAGTCCTGCTTGGCGGCTTGCCAGCATTTGCTAAAGGTCCAGACAGTCACCTGTTTCTTGAGACACTTTTTCTGCCAAAACGTAACCATGGCGAGGAGAGCTCGCTCTTATTCACACACTTCCTCGCTATTGGGGTCGGTGTTTTCTCCCTTTCTCCGTCTCTCCCCCTCATTATGCAACTGCTCCATGTGCTGCTGTGACCCGTGACCTCAGTGAGACGGTAAACAAATGACATCAGCGCCTGAATGGGAAAGAGCCCCGTCGTTGTCAGGGAGATGTGATGTCATGGCTAGTGATGTCAGCAAAGGGATTCTGGGTCGCTGTCACCTATTTCTGCCGCTTGTTTATGAGTTCTGCTCAGAAATCCACTGATGACTAACCGCTGCCAGCTCCGCCGATCGATTAACCAGGAATGAGTTGTAGCGGAGCTCATCTCACTGTGCTGGCAACGTGATATCATCATCAGAGCAGGAAACAGGGGCTGTTACGCATGAATGCTTAACGCTGTTATTTATTCTGCCTGTTTCTTTTTCCAGTTTCTGGAATGCTGCAGGTGTCTCCCAGTGACTTAAGCACTGCCCTGACCTCTGACGTTCAGTACTTCAAAGGTATCCACTCACCAGCCTTCACCATCATTTGAGCCTCACACATGTGCACTGTCACAAAGCTTATCAACTGATCCACAGTGTCCTGTAAATTGTCAGCCGAGATACAAATATGCAGGTACACAATGAGCTAAAATCAGAACAGATGTGTCGGTCTTTAGTTTAGTTTAAACTTTACACTGAAACATGAAATCACAGGGACATTGGATCCCTTTAAATAATGTTAATATTGTTCTGGTGATCATCAGTTAAAATCTGTAACGAACATCTGATTGCGATCACATGGTGACATTACTCATGGGTCAGACCACACCTGTCTTTGAACTCAGCTCAGCCTCTCAGCCATGCACCTGTGCAGTGTCGTGACTAAATCTTCCACAGTTGTAACGATATCCACAGACAGACAAATAAACACCTTTAAAAAAAGTACAGTATACATCCCAAAGACTTTTAAACACTGTATTATTACATGGCTACACAGTAGTCACAGGTCTTCAAACTCGGTCTCAGCTACGTGTCTGACTGAATATTGCACGGCTGTGAGACACCCAGACTAACCAGGTGAAAACATTACCAGCCAAGCACTGTTACAAATATTGTACTATCACAGTGTCAGAAATTGTGCTGTCACGTCTCTTTTGCGTCAGGTGACATGATCACTCGGCACCACACGGTGGAGATGTCAGAGCAGTACAGGGACCAGCTCGCGAAGGCCATCTACGGACGCCTCTTTAGCTATCTGGTCAACAGTAGTAACGACTACCTACAAGGACAGGATGACAGCATCGGGTAAAGCTGTTTTTTCTGTGTGTGTGTGTGTGTGTTTATGTGCTGAGCTTATTTTTTACAGTGTAAACCATAAGAAACATTTCTCAGAGCCGTTGATAACTGTTATCACAAACGCTGCAAACGTAGTGTATCTGTCATCGCACAAGAGCAGTCACTCATTCAGGGCCTGTGGAGTGACAACACTGATATTACAACACAGCACATAGTTCAGAGGGGAGGTTTGTAATAGTTTTCATTGCATGACATGTACAAATAGGCATGTGCACTGAAATGGAAAATGTCGAATGACAGGGTAGAGATGGAGGGAACGCCCAAGGTTTTTGTGGAGGTCTCACAATAACACACACACTCTTAGGTGGAGGCCATGAGATCCTTGGTGTTGTTGATGTTATGAAGCCTTATCGCACTGATAACCAGATAACCAGGGTTACATCTTCTGGAACGTGTTTGTGCCTTTCCTTGTTTACACACCAACCGCAGACTGTAATAAAATTTGTCAACAGCATTGCTCATGGCACACCCCGTTCAGATGTGTGTGACTCAAACACACACACACACAAACATGATAACTCCTGATCCCCGAGTAAAAGTGTTACAATATATTAAATATGCTCTCTATCCGTTCGTTTGTTTCAGTGATCCTGCCTTGGAAATCGGGATCTTGGACATCTTTGGGTTTGAAGAGTTTCAGAGGAATGGATTTGAGCAGGTGGGACAATGCTTACTTTCATTCAGCTTCGGTCAGCACCCCCTCTGAGAAAAACACATCAGTGCTGTGTTCCCTCTTCTCTTCAAGCTGACAGATAATTCCTCCTAATCAAGCCAAATGCACTTACGACATTCCGTGATTTATTTTGATCTAAATCGAATTCTTAAAATATTTGGGACTGTTATCTATTTTAGCCCGGATTTAGCCGTTTTAGTCTGTAAATGTAATGAATGAGGTGAGATCTGAGGCTGCCTGTGGCGTGATTTTCAGCTGTCCTCAAGTGAACCGGCTGCTGACACAATGACTGCCTGTGTGTGTGAGATGTCGGACTCCTAGGCGGCTTCAAACCAGTGTGTGTGTGTGTGTGTGTTTGTTTGCATGAAGAAGAACATCTGTCTCAAGGCTGCATTGTTCACATTATTGAATAAAACAACCAGCAACAATGACAGTTACCTAAACTGTTTCAAATTAAAGAACCTGCGTGATTTCACAAAATGTTCTTTATTAGTGTTGTCGAAATAGCTCCTTCACCAGTAATGGTGTTAAGCAGCTGGCTAAAAACATGTATGAATCCATCCTGTACTAACTCTCAGCACACGATAGTGGAAGCCTGAGAATAACCCAGCAGTCGCTCCTTGTTGTTAGAGAGTTTGAGCATCCTGCAACAGCTATATGGCACTAACATTGCACTAGAATTAGTAATTATAGCAATATTTAGTGAGCGATGATTTCTTTTGGTGTGTACGTGCAACAAGTTTGTATACACGGATGGATAAGCATGTGCGATGCTTGGTTGTGTGGTTGTTTCCAGTTAGTCAGTGGGTGTGATTACAGGGTACAGCATGTGCAGCTCAAGTACGGCTCACCTGTTATGGGCTGTAAATCTGCCGTGCACTCATCATCAAGCTTGCACTGTTAATAGACTCCCACATAGTAAGAGCAGCAGGGACCAGGCAGACAAGTCTGTATATCACAGAGCATTTGTGTGTGAGGTGTCTTAGGGTGTAATTCATAGAACTCAAGAGGCTAAGTGCTTATTCCTGTTACTCAGAGCTTAAGGTCCCTCCCTGTGGAGCTGCCAATCTCCTCGCAGCTTTTATTAAGTCCGGCGTATGTTTGGATTTGCTCTCGAGCGTGTGTGTGAATGGTGTGTGTGCTACCGAGAGGTCCGTCTGGCCTCTGGATGATGTCTAATTTAAGTGAAGGCGAGGGATTGCGTGACCTCCTCTTGAGGTCATGAAAAGAGCAAGTGAGAGCAGGAGCCTAACCAAAGGGGAGACACTACTCTACACTACCCCCGCCTCTTTCCCTCAGACCTCCTCTCTATTTTTGCTGCATTTTAATGTCAGTTGTATCAAGTCGAACACATTACCTGTCGCCCACCCGAGGAGAAAAGAGGAGGAGCGAGGTCTGGATAAACAAACCGATGATGAAAAACAAGCCCTCATATTCTGACATGTTTGTACACACGTGTGCAGACACGTACACTGGCACGCTCAACACACAAGCACCATGATCAGGGTCATTAGTGCTTGTTAATTAGAGCTGTGTTTGTCAGTGGTGTGTTGTACCTGCTCAGCACTTTGCTAATGAGCTAACTCAATCAACCACCTGCTGGGACTAAGCCTTTAATGTACTAGACTGGCTTGTAGACAAACACTGATGAGCGAAAAAGCAGCGTACAAACAGACCACACAGACTACAGCCGCACCGCGGAACAACACATCTCAAGATGAGCACTTCTCAATCAGCAGGCTGAGACTAAATGTGGGTCATGGCGCTGTTGTGATGCGGTCACGTGACGGCGCCTGAACAGACAAAACTCAACCCTGTTTATTCCCTGAAATATCTTTCTTTCAATATCAGACAGAAATATTAGAAAGAGAAGTGCAGAGGAGGAGAAGCCCTTTAACACCAAATGAACTCAGTCAACAATAAATAAATAAACCTGCCTCCTGTATGAACTATCTGTAGCTGATCAAGGTTGGCCCACACACATGTAGAGAGATGAATACTTTTTGAGGTGGTATAAAAAGTTTGAGAAACACTGACCCCAGCTCCAAAAGTCATGTTTGTCTGGAATCTGTTTTCGTGTCAGATGCAAAAACACGAAGTCAGAGGCATCAGATCTTGGGTTGAAAAGAGGGACACTTCACTAAAGTTCAAGTTTGACTAGTCAATCCTTTAAAAATCACTGGAAGACTTTGTTTGGGCGCTCTGCTTTGTGACACATTTGGGTTCAGGAGTTCAGAAGTTTAAACAGGCCCGCTGCTGCAGTCTGCTGTCCTGTGTTTGTTCCCCTTCATATAACATGTTCCTTCTCATTACATCAATGTGACAAGTCACACTCGAGTCTCCGCTTCAGAGCTCCACGCTCACTCCAGACAAACTGATTTGATTGGTTGACTGCTGGGTTAGGAAGAGTTCATGTGTCCCAGCAGGAACACTTAGTGCATATTATACAATCGTAGAAAAAAAAAGGCTCAGCTTTGGGACGTCCATTACTGTGTACATCATGCATGAGATGTTCCTGTAAACAACTTAACTGATTTCGGGGTCAGATGTGTTATATTTGTAGTCCGTTCATTTATGCCTCGTTGACTTCCCCCGTCGGTGCGACAGCAAGTTGTGTTTGAGATTGTATATGTACATTTACGTGTTTTGAAAACAAACATACAGCAGTGTGTCTCTGAGGAGGAACTTCATGCCGTGGGCACTGAAGTGTGTGTTCAGAGGCTGATGTGTGTTTGTGTGTGTGTGTTGCGTGCATTCCAGCTGTGCGTGAACATGACCAACGAGCGGCTGAGGCAGTACGTCTCCGAGGTGCTATTCCAGCAGGAGCAGGCTGAGTGTCTGCAGGAGGGCATTGCCATGGAGACCCCACACTCCCCCGGCAACCAGCCAGCTGTTCTGGACTTCTTTCTTCAGGTATTGTACGTTACTGGTTTAGACCAGTCCAGTCCAGTTTGGTGTCTCATGATGTAATTCAACATTGCAAGCACACCCAGACAAGACTTTTTACAAAAGAAAAAGTCAAATTCAGACAATTTCATCCCGTCAGAAAGTTGATTTTTATCTCTTCTTGTGTCAAAAAATATTTTATTTCTCTTTTTTTAAAGATTGATTGTAAAAATAGCACACACCTCACTAGAATATTACTGGTAGGACTGGTGGTTAAGATGCCACGAACATGTAATTTGTAAATTGTGGCCGAGGACCTTTGTTACATGTCACTGTTTCTACTATCTCTATTAATAATGTCCAGAAAATCTAAACCAAATAAAAACGACTGAAGCTATTTGATATCGGGGGTACATTTTATTGATCCCCATAGGGTAGAGCAGTGGGGATCAATAAAAGTGTCATAATGAAAATAATTTATGAGTATTATCAGGGGTGCTTTGTAGACACGACTGACATAAATAACATGAGCATCTGTTTGTTCCTCCTCCAGAGGCCTCAGGGACTGCTGTGTGTGCTCGATGAGGAGAGCCAGAGCCTGCGGCCGGCAGAGCAGACCCTGTACAAGAGGCTGTCAGCTCAGCTGGACTCCAGCCCGACTCACGGCCTCTCGCTCACAACCAAGGACGGCAACGGAAACCCCCCGCCAAAAGATCAGGGCCCAGCCTTCACTGTCAGCCACTATGTCGGACAGGTCTGTCTGTATTTCAGATACAACTGTGTTTAGAGGCAGGAGGGCGGGGCAGTGTAAACCCGAGAACTGTGACTACAGGTACCGTCTGTTTTACATCCCCCTTTGCTAGGTATTGTTTCCCAAAACGGAAATTCAGTCTGAAAATCAAGTAAGACAAGCTGTTTCACAACTTTTGCAGCTGTTGTAATACATCGCCACATTGATGCTTTATGCTATCTCATTCCATCTGTAGCAGACTGCTGCGTCTGCAGAGTGACCTCGTCAAGTGTCGAGCGATTTTTGCGTTTGTGTTTGAGGTGATGGAACAAACTGTTTGTCTTTCCCCCAGAAGCTGCTGCAACTATTCTCAGATGTATTTACATTTAGCTCGGTTGTTTGTTTGCGGCTGAAGTGATTTTTCTCAACCAGCTCTTCTGCACTCGTTTCCCTCAGCAGTAAATATCTGCAACATTTGACTTGTCAGTTAATCAGTTAGTAACATCGGTTGAAACTGATAGGTGGAACCAAGTCTACTTGCCCTTTTCTGTTTAGAACCCACCTGCACAGAAAAAACACTCAAGAAGGTGACAGTGTTTGCTTTTTTGGGGGTTAGATGTGATTCATTGTTTTACAGTCCACTGCATGAGGGGGTAAGACTACAAATAACAGTCTCTCTGAAAGAGTTCATTCATCAAACATAGCAACATGACTTCACTTAGATCCACGAAAGATTCATGATGTCTTTGGTAAGTTTCATATGTCCTTTAGGATCTATGATAGTAGATAATAGATCCATTTATTATTGGTAAGCAGAATGCAGGGGCAAATTGCAAATATGAATGTTATTGTTTTATTGTGCATTTTTCTTTAGAGGACTGGATGATTGTCCACATTAAAACAGTCACACGTAATTAAGAAAAACATAAGATGATATGATAATGTGTGGCATTGCCGAGTGTATACAAAAAAGGATATGCTACCACATCTCATAGCCAAAGGAAGTTCATTTGGTGCTTTCACACAGATATTAGTCTATGAAATTGAACGTTTTATGCTGCATATAAGATGAAATCTGCACCGTGTAAGTGAATGTGCATGTACGATCTGTTTTCCACCAGATTTCATACGACCTGACAGGATCGCTCACGAGAAACAAGGACTCCCTTCCTCAGAACCTCTTGTTTACGATGAAGTGTGAGTACCCAGTGAATAACACGCATATGAGCACATTGTGGCGTCAGAGCACACTTGATCACAAAGATGCACTCTTGTCTAAACCCAACAGCACACAAAACCACTCTCTGTCTAAGTGTGTCTGTGTTTGCATGTGTGTGTGTGTGTGTGTGTGTGTGTGTGTGTGTGTGCGTGCTCCATCACGTATGCAGCAGACAGCACCGTCTGTGTGTATATTGTCTATAGAAGGTGCCAGATGTGGGTGTTGTGGGTAGCGGGACACAGGCAGTCGTTGTGTGACTGCCAGACCAGTCTTACGTCCAGCAGGCTAATTGCTGTAATTCCCATGATGAGGATAATCTTCTAAAGGCTAGCCGTTCACTCTCACTCGACTGCTGTCCCTCCGTCCGACCGAGCCGATGCGCTGCCATTCATCTGCACACACTGACTCGCGTATTATGTGGTTTCTGCTCGCGGACGTCATTTCCTCCCCACTTTGAGTTTAGGTCTTAAAGCTAATTGGACAGCAGAGCGATCCATGTAAGTCTATATTCAGGTGGTGGCAGTGATTGCTTTAAATTAAAAGACACTTAACCCTGTAGCTGTGTGTGTAATTAAGTCCTTAAATGAGTGCAGGACTCGTGTTTGTTTTTCTTTGCTTAGTACGCCTACTTGCCATCATTCTGCCTCTCTCGCTCTCTCTCTCTTTCTCTCTCCCTTGCTCGCTCTCTCACTCTCTCTCTCTCAGGCTTTCAGATGAGAGCCACACGCCCACGTTCACGCACATGTTGTTTGGCTTTGTGAATGAGTTCATTGTTGTTGTGGACCACTCCACGTGTGTGCCGAGTGGCGTGGTCCATCGCCTCCTGTTGCCTAAAAGATTGTTTACATGGAGCCTAACTTTATGCCTCCATCTCCCCTCCACCCTCACCCCTTCTCTGATGCTTCTTTCCTTCCTTGTTTACATCCTTCTTTCTTTCTTTCTTGTTCATCCTACCTCTATTCATTCTCCTCCACCCCCTAATTTCCACCAATGCCGTTGCTTCTTTTCACCCTTATTTTCCTTCCTCTCTCTCTCTCTCACCCCTCCCTCCCTCTCTCCTTCTGTGTTTGTGCTTTGTGCCCTGCAGCCAGTGAAAGTGTGTTACTGCAGCAGCTCTTCCAGTCCAAGCTGACTCAGACTGGTTCTCTGGTGCCAGCAGCCCAGAGCCGTGCCGGGCTGAGAGGGCCTAAAGCTGCCCTGTTGCTCCACAGGATGCCGTCAGCCTCCCTTGTCACTGCCAACACTGTCCCCCAACAGCCCAGGAGGTACCATGACCTTACCAAGGTACGGTACATTGTTGACAGAATGGTGAGGGCAGGACTACACATGAATCACTCATACAGAAAGTCTGTTGTTGCTCTGTTGTTGTACGGTCAGCTCCAGAATATACGTGAAGGATGTTGCAGGCCTTGTTAATTTTGTATATTTTAATAATTTGGCAATTAGATTTAGGGTGAGCTGTCTCAAAAGGTGCACTGATCATACGAACTTTTGAAACTAGACAATGAAATGTAGGCATATATGAGCTGAAGGCACACACTCTCTGTCTGACTGCTGTGTCGATCAATGGAAAAACAGGGATAGTAAAAAAACAAAACAAGACATCAGTCTAATTTAAGCTGCTTCCCACCACAGTGCTATATATAAACTTCTGGGAATTAGATTTGTTTTTGAGAAACTCCACAAGCATGCATGCATACAGCCCACAGGACACACAATCATAACAACACAAATCACACAAATCACAAAAAATCTCAATATGCCAAATATCTTTTATTCAATCCATCGTCTGCGTGTTTATTTTTTAATGTTTTGAACATTAGCGTGTCGTACTGGCGCACATGTGTGAATGAAAAGTCTTGCTGGTTGTGTAACCTCCTAGAGAGTTGTGCCCGCTGTCTCTGTGGCTCATTAGGCATCTCGAGAACGGGCTTACATAAGACCTCTTTCACATCCCTGATCAGTCCTACCAGCCTTATACGGTAACATTAGGTAATATTCCAGTACAGAACTGGGAGCGAAACAATAAATAAGACAATAAATGCTGTAATGCATATGAAGCTGACTGAGAAGTGGTCTAATGGGGCTGTTCATTGCAAACACATCCTAATACAAAAAGATTTTGAAGTGTCCATTTTTCTGATCTCTAGTCAAAGCCTATCAGCCTAATGTGATGTTAATGTGTGATGATTATGTTGTAACGACCACGTATTCCTCAGAGACCACTTGAAGTAAGATGCGCAGCTATCTCACATCTATTTTTTCTCTCTCTCTCTCTATTATCTCTTCGATTCATCAGATCCTGAAGAAGAAAGGTTCGAGCTCCTTCCTCCAGCGACTAGAGCGCTGTGGACCCATCACAGTGGCAGTCCAGCTGAGGGTAAGAACCATTATCCAGAACCCAATACACAGTTTTTCAAAGATGAGGTCAGGTCTCTGAGTCATGAAGTACGATGTTTGGTTTCTGTTCCATATTTTCATTAATGAGCATGTTGGTTAGAATATGTGCCTGACAGCAAGGTCAGGATTGTTTCTGTGTTTTTCAGGGGTTTCCTCCCACAGTGACTAAAGATGTGCAGGTGTTTGGACACTAAATTGTCCACAGATTGTGTTTGTCTATATTTGTTGAGGTCCAGGACACAGTGTACACTAATTATTTCCCAGTACATGTTGTGGCAGGCTTTAACTGAATAAACAACTTGATTTTGGAGACTGATGATTCTCAGATGAAGCTATAAATAAGCTTGACAAGCCATTGTTATAAAAGTATCTACTGCAGCACTCAACTGTTAAAGAAAAGCCAGTATATACGTTTAATTTACTCTTTACTCCGACGCCAATCAGACAAAACACATATATACTGGGTGAGCATCTCCATCAGATCTCAAATGAATGCAGGGATTTGCCTGCTCAGGCTGAGCGAACCTGAAGGAGCTTCAGGCGTTGTTCACAGTAAAGTCATTTCAATTATGATTCACACTCTGTCTTCCTGCAACCTCACTGCTACTATCGGCTGTGCATGGGGACTTGAAGTGAAAGCAGGGATTTATTAATGAAACCTAAGGTTTTCTGTTAGTGCTCATCTCAGAGAAACCTCTGCTGCTTATACGTCCGCATCCTCGCACACTCGTTCCCTCACCCTAGTCTTTGAAACAGCCTTTGCAACAATACAGCCCGAAGACCTGGAGTGGCATACTGTGATTTCACAACTATATAAAGCAGCAGTGATGTTCATTTGGAGTAATGCAGTTCCGTGTCTGCTGGTGACGCAAGAAGGCTGAGATGCGGCTCGGAGAAGCAGTACCTTTTGTCTGAATGAAGCCAGTGTGTTGCACAAACAGAGTTGTGGGCTTGTGGCCGATGAGTCCCTCAGGGAATGGGAGGGAAAGGAGAGAGTGGGCTGAAGAATGATGTTGTACCAAGCCAAGCATGAAGCCCTCCACGTGAATGAATGAACAATGAACAACAACCACTGTGTGTCGTGCGTATGCATTTGCGCGTGCTGTGCGCGTGTTTGGAGCAATGTGATTGCTGGTAGTGACGTTCAAAGATGAGGGGAGAGGTGCTGGTCATTGTACCTAGAAGTATGCAGAGCGTAGACTGACGTCAGTCAGAGGAGTGGAAGAGACACAGATGTAAGCATTTATGCGGATACGGATGTGTGGGTATTTGTGCGCGTCTGTGTGACTTTGGAGCTCGAAGAAAAGCTCTCTCACACTCGCACCCTTAAAAAGAGCAAAGAGCTCTTTGTGTTTTTGCTTCCTCCAGATGCAAAACACCCCCCCAAAAAAAAAAATCAGACCACTTTGTCTCAAACACAACGCGATCTCACTCCCAGTCACCGTGACTCAGAAAACAGGTTACAATGCCAAACAGAAGAAGACGGAAGGCCCTTGCTTCCCTTCTTTAACGCTTACTGTGCAAGAACAACCCACTGAACACTACACTGAATAATCAGATTACAACATGTTTCTCATTCTGATATGTTAAATTGACTGTATCTCCTCCTTCAGAACTCGCTGTCAGAGGTCATCAGTAAGCTGCAGGCCTGCACGCCTCACTTTGTGGAGTGTGTGCGCCCCAACGGCAGCGGCCAGCCAGACAGCTTTGACAGCTTCCATGTGTCCACCCAGCTACAGTACATTGGGGTGCTTGAGATGGTGCGCATGATCCGCTATGGATACCCTGTCCGCCTGTCCTTCCAAGGCTTCCTCAGCAGGTCAGTGCCAGAGCATGTTGCATAATTAAGCGCGCGGCAACTGTTATAACTCATCCCCTGACGTTATTGTTCCATGTCTGCGTGCTGATCCGTTCACTCCGCTGCAGCTTCTTCTTTAAAGGGAAGGATTAAACGACGCTGGATTGCTCTGCTTCTCCCTCTTTGTCTCACTCATCTCAGTTCTTCAGATACATTACGCTCCCAGCAGGGTCACTGTGATCTCTGTCAGTTTATGTGTTACTGAGTGAGCAGGTCAGAGTAAGCTGAAAGTTTCAGAGCGTATGCCGCCGTCTCTACATCTGCTGCTCAGGATCATGTGCTCGCATGCCGACTGACACATTAGCATTGACAAGTCACAGCAACCCCTCGGCTGTTAGAAGCACAAAATGACCTTGAATGGCTCTTTAAGAGAAGTCTGCTGCAGCTGATGAATGCCACTATCACATTTCCCATGTCAGCCCGACACACACACATTAACGAGTCAGTTGTGTGTAAGGTCTCCATGTCCCACACTTTAGTTATATCTCTCCATCTCTTTGCTTAACTCTTTCACTGTGTTTCCTGCCTTCTTTCCCTTCTCAGTTTGTCAGTTTTTCTTTTCCACTTCTCTCCCGATGCTGAAAAACAGTGGAGAGGATTTAGCTTTAAGTCTGTCTGTCTCTCATCCTCGGTCTGACTCCCAGTCTCTCTCTCTCTCTGTCTCTCTGTCTCTCTCTCTCTCTTTTTGAGGATAAAGGGATTAACATGAACATTCCTGCCAGATAATAAGTGAGGACAAAGCTGGTCACATGACCCCCACCCACACACACCCCCCAAAAAAAAGTTTCCACTACCCTGCTGTAAACATCATCACATCACCACACACACTCATACAAAATGTTAAACTTAAAGATAAAATATAATGAAACAAAATGCTGTTTATTATTATTATTATTATTATTATTATTATTATTATTATTATTATTATTGTTATTATTATTATTATTATTATTATTATTATTATTATTATTATTAAATAAGAAGGCTTACATAGAAGGCCATGGCTCACACTCTTTATCTGGTTTCTGGTGAGATTTCTCATCCTGACTAGGCGACTCTCAGGATTTAGAAAGTAACCAGCGTAAGGATGCATAGTAAAGAAAAGAGAAAGAGGCTACCCATGCCCTGTGGAGCGTTGTGCAAATGGATGAGGGTGCTGTATTTATTGTCAGTACAGTCTGACACTTAATATTTTCTGGTCAGACACATACCAGGTGAAATAGATAAGTGAAAGTCAGATAATGGGTCTTTTCATGAGGGAAAACCTCAGCTGGGAATTGAATCTAGAGAACTAGGCCCTAGTTAAATGATGAAGTGAATCCAATATAGATTGTAGTGTTGTCTGCCTGTAAGCTGCCTCCAGCTCCTTTGTGTTTTTGATGGATAGACCTTGTAGAGCCGGCCTTCTCACGCTTCAGGCTGTAATTGAAAGATTCCTTATGAGGGTTCTGTGAAATCTGTTTGCTAAGCCATATGTGAGTGTCATAGTGTTGTATGAAAGCACTGTGCTAGCTACAGTACAAGAGTCAGCTCGTTAGGGCTGGGTATAAACCAGAGTGTGTGTGTTTGCAGTGAGTTGGTCAAGCGTAGGTCGAGGTGGTTTGACTCTCAAGCAGCTTGTCTGAGATTCCAGGCTGGTTTCCAGGACTTTTTTTTTTTGTATTTTCACACTGCAAAGTTAGAGTTCTTAGTTTTTGTCTTGCATGAATAGAGCTCACTGTCAGACAGAGACAGGACGTCTGACATCAAGATAAATGGTTGAGAAGGGTCCAAATGAGAGTATACCCAAACAAAAGTCACGTCTATTGTTTTGTAAAGCTGAGTTTACTTCAACTTAACCAGCGGAGACATGAAGATGGTGTGAAACTCACACTTGTCAGGTTTGGGAAACATATTTTTCAGTATTTATTTTTTTTAAATCGTCCAGAATTTTGGAAGATTTTTTGGCTTTATTGGACAGAATAATACAGAGGCAGATAGAAAACAAGAAAAAAGAGAGCATATGACAACAAAGTTCCACCTGTGATCATTACAGTATACAATATGCATGGCATGGCAGCTTGGGGCGGGAGCAGAGTCGACCCAAAGAAGAACAAGCACCGGGAAGGAGACCCATTGTGAAGCAGGCAGTGTGATGGTCAGGTGGTTGTTCGCTTTTTTTCCCCCCCAACACGTCCTGCAGCGAGATGTAACATCAGACAGCTTGACAGGGTGTGATTGAGCAACGAACATACTATTACCACTTGTGGCAGGTTAGTTGGCATGTAGTCCTCCATTCCTCCAATTTACCAGCTGTCCGGTCAGTGTAGGGTTTTGCAGAGTGAGACAAGACAAAAGAAACCTAAAAATCAGCAGACAGGACATCAAGAGCATGGCTAATTATCTGTTTTTGGAATCAGCTGGATGAAATACCTGACATTTTCACGTCATGAGAATTACCTGTGCGTAACCTGCCACTCTGAATCAAGAAAGCAGAACACTGGTGTGTCTGATTCCCACGGGAGGTCTTGTAGAGCTGCAAATGAGATACAGGTGGGTTAGCGAGGAAAGTCGACTTCACTGTCAGGTCTGATCTTTTGCTGAACGCTTCCTACAGTAAGCTAGAAGATGAGTAAAGTTAGTGAAGACAGTGCACCATTCAAAGAGAGCACTGGCAAAGGAGAGCTTCAGTAGACACCTTCACTACTCCACCTTCAGTTGTCAGCATTCATTCATTAATTCATGTTCCACGACCGCTCAGTGTCAGGTCATACCATGGTTGCAGGGCCTGGGCAGATCCCAGCTGACATATGCCTAGAGGCATGGTACAGCCTGGATATGTCACCACATCACAGGGCACAGAGAGACAAACAGCTATTGCTAATGTCCACATTAAGAATTACAGGCAATTTAGTGTCGCCAATTAACATATAAACCTGCATCCATCTTTACAAGTCCAGGGTGCAAGATTTCGGGGGATTTATTGGCAGAATATGTTAATATTCATAAGTATGTTTTCATGAGTGCACAATCGTCTGAGAATAAGAATCGTATGGTTTTGTTACCGTAGATTGAGCCGATTGAGAGAGCGGTCACTCTGCTGTGCCATGCTGCACCCCCATGTTTCTATAGTAGCTCAGAATGGACAAACAAAATACTCCATAGGGGCTTTTGCATTTTTCATGAGTTTTGTGGCCAGCATAGTTTCTCCTACACCCTTCAAAGGGGGCGTGCACAGTTGGTTACAGTCTGCGTAATCTATTTAAGATCTGCTGCAAAATCTCTGATTGTCTGCAAGGCAGAGGCTCACTGCTCCTATAATGCGGAAGCACAGGCCTGGTGAGTAACGAGATCATGAATGAGACTCTCATCTACTCATTGATAAATTTGGTTGGCTGAACTTCCAGGACTCTGGTTGCTGTTGTCAATCAGCCTCTAATCACTGCAGCACAGGAGACATCTTCTATGGTGTGTCAAACTGCATTCAGCCTGCCCTCTAAACTAGTCTAGTTTGGCCTGGTGCGCCGCTGCAAGAATATGATCTACCTCAGCTAGATTCATAGTTTGGCTGCAATGCTGTTACTGTATATGAGCACAGAAGAAGAGCTACCGCCAGTAGACAGATGAACCTAAAATGGCTTGCAGAGGCAGGATTGGTGACTGGCAAGACATCTACAAGATCTGAAACAATGCGTATCCAGTGTAGTGATGTGAACAGATGATAATAATAATAGCCTGATGAATCAAGCCAAGCTACTGGAGTCTAGGAGACTGAGCCAGGATCCTAGACTCCAGGATCGGCACACTGGACAGCAGCTGTGTTCTGTTCTGTGTGATACAAGGCCAATTATTTTATCCAGTCCATTCCAGTGAGGACGAACAAAAGAAAAGACAAACTTTGTAGAAGTCTCACATGTATGTGTTTAACCAGAGAGTAGTAAATGTCTGCTTCATTTGTAAAAAAAGGCACAATACAAGGCAGTACAACACTATCAGAGACACCGTCTCACTAGTGAAACACACAAGCTGAATCAAAATGATGGAGTAACCCTTCATTTCTGGAGCATTGTGGGGTTTTTTTTTGTGTTCATACAAATTGATTTTTTTAATTTGATTTTCTTTTTTTCTTTTTTTAATGTGCCTTTGTCTGACGTGTGTTCCTGCTGTTTATACATTAAGGTTAATTTAAGCAGCTGCCACTCACAAAGACACCACTCAGCTCAGCTCAGCCCAAGTGCCATTCATATCTCTCTCTCTCTCTGTCTCTGTCTCTCTCTCTCTGTCCTCTACCGGGTTCAGACAGAGCCAATGAATGAACACAGCCTTGGCCAAGGAGGGAGCTGCAGCAGAGTGGGGGTGGGCTACACTGCTGTTTTCACAGAGCTCGTTCTCACACACAGTTTCTCATCCTTTTCTCACATGCTCCCTCCTCTAAACCACCATTTTCTTCTTTTCCTTTTTTTTTAATTACTTCCTGATCCCAACATGTTTTATTTCTTTCATCCTTTCACGTGCACGATCACGCTATCTCAATTTTGACCAGTTTCTTATTCGCTTTTCTTTTTTCCATTTGTCACTTTCTCAAAACAGACCCCTGCCCTTGACTAATCAAACTGACATGCCAGTGAATCAGCCATTAATCTTGAGGTTGCTATATTCTAGTGAACACAAACACACACACACACACACACACACACACACACACACACACTGGAACCATACAGACCACTTCACTAAGTCATAGTGGTTGCCTGAAGCAAATTACATTATGTCCTGGTAACCAGAGTGATTTATGAGGAAATCTATTTTACTATTGCTTTTATTTGTCTTTTATGATACACTATGTGTTTTGTGGCCCGGGTTTATTTTCTGTCAATGTGTAAGGTCAAATACGGCCACTTAAACCTCGTCTCAGCCCTTCATGTGTTGTTGCTTTTTTCAGTTCGAAATTGTTGCAAAGTGGATGAGAAAGAGGCATCAGTATTCAAAGAGCATGTCGCAAATGTAGCTCACAAGCATGTAGCTCATTTTCTATATGGCCAAATGGACCCACTTGGACTTCTATAAATCCAAGTGGGTCCTCATTACCTCCAACTGATGGATAAACACACACATTTGTAGGTTATTAAGTTACCTACAGAAGAGTATCCATCATTCAGGCTGAGCACTGGGGTGGAAGTCCATGACTAAACGGAGCCAATAAGCTTCGAGGATGTGGCAACTGAAGGTTTGTCTGTGGAAATGAGTGGTTTAAATTCCAGCTGCGTCGCCTTTACCACCGTTGTGACGCTCAGTAACAGTAGTCACCGATGGCCCTTTGGTCACAGAGAACCACATTAGTGCTCTGTAGCCCTCCATTTAAACTCTTATCAAAGGAGTTATTTCACTTCTTTGACTCCACATGAAGTCCCCTTGGGTCTTGTAAAAGCTGGGACCATCGATGGTTTTCATATCCTCATAGGGGAGGTCATGGGTTTACAGAGTTCCTTTGTGTTTTATGAGCCCAGTGGGACAGCGTGTGCTGTCTGTAGGACTGGTATTACCATACAGAGAGAGGGTTAGGGAGAGTTCAGACAGACCCCACTCTTCCAAATCAAACACATCCCACATTCACTTGCCCTCACTTACTCACTATTGACAACACAAGTGGTTTATGCGTCCAGCCATCTGCTTGTTATATTTTCCTCATCAGATGACATCATCAGCTGGCTCTGCCTCTTATTGATAACAGAAGAGAAACTCTGACGGACGAAAAGCACTGAGCAACTGGTATGAAGTTTGGAGGGGTTGTATGATGATTTATCTGTGCGTATACATTAAATACTCACTCAATAAATGCAGGTACAGTTTATCCTTCAGTAGATTGTACTGTAGTTACAGTATGGTGTAGTAAAGCCAAAGAAGAGACTTAAAAAGATAGGCTACCTGTAAAATATTGATCTGTGTGGGTCACCTCTCCCCCAGACATATCAGCTATTGGTATCATGAGCCTCATCACAGTTTAAAATAACTTTATTTGACTTTACAGTTTTAGGCTGACTCCGAGATCCTTCAGTTTCCAGATAAACAAATCATATTTACTTACAGCTCCTGGACAGAAACACGGGTGTAAACTCTCAATCTGTTGTCTTAAAAATGAGGAATTGTGTCTCTTGTCGCTGTTGACTTACTAAATTGACTCACTGTATTTGAACAGGTATGTTCTTGTGGGTACAAAATAACAATTAAATCTTAAATCTGTTATTAATTGATAGCATCAGGAATTATTATGCAGTTGGACCCATGGAAAATATGATGACTTGTTGGGTCTCTGTAAATTATACAACCTAGATCTGCTCTACATGGAAAGTATCATGAGATAACTGTTATTACTTTATGCTATATAATTAAAATTGAATCAAAAAATTGAATAATTCTAATATAAATCTAGAGCGCATTGTTAATGCTGACTCCACCTGTACTTACTTACTAAGACTGGCTATGAGAAAAGCCCACAATATTCCCTGTTTACTCCACATGTATCTTAATTTAATTAGTATTGTATATCAACCCACCACTTTGTGTTAATATTATTAACGTGTATCCATTTCCTTTGTAGGCAACGTTTGCCAGTTGTCTGTCACAGGTGATAATGTGCTAGTCAAAGCTGGACAGTGTGGATAGAATATTTATAACACACCCAGCGCAAATGGAAAATTACTCTGGCATCCATTTACACCATGTTAACTTTAATTTTCACTTATGAACCGTGCGGCTGCTGAGTATTCCTGGAGCACGTGAAGAGGAGCTCAGAACTGAAGTGCCTATGGACGGAGAGGATGTTTTTATTTCAGTCATATTCTTGTTTTATTTCAGGCATTCAAATGTCAGCCTCACACTACTCACTCCTTCATGTCTACACATTCACACCTCACACTGCATTTAAAAGCATCCACGCTTATTTAAATATAAAGTGATGTGTATATATATTTTCTGTGTCAACACTTCTGTTGCTCACTTTCCCTTTCACCCCCCACCATCCCAGGCACAAACAAACCACTGTCTCCATCCAGCTGACCATTCATAGCAACGGTTGCCCAGGGCAACACCAATGGGAACAGATGCTGTTTGGCTGGTCTGCCGTATGACCCCACTGACATTTGAACCCATTGTTTCTGAAAAGAGGAAGGGAGGGGGGGTTTCCACTGCGACTCTTCTAAATTTCTAAGTTCAGCACATCTTTTCACACATCTTTTGTCTCTGATGTGTTCCTGTTTTTGTTTGTGTGTCTCAGATATAAAGACCTCGTGGTCCCAACTTTGGGAGACAAGAAGAGGTTATCATCAGAGGAGAGATGCCGCTCAGTTCTGCAACAGTCCAAACTCCAGGGATGGCAGGTGTGTGTATGTGTGTGCATGTGTGTGTGTGTGTGTGTGTGAGTCTACGTCTTGCCTCTTTTTCTGTCTCCATCAATAACAAAAGATTTGCCAAATGACTTAATCCCTGACCCTCTATTTTAAAGATCCCATGGAATCTTTGACAACTCGCTCCAGCTGTCCCACCTCATCATCATTCTCCTCATGCACACACTCACACACACACACACACACACAGAGCAGCAGCAGCAGCAGCAGCATGGACCCCTCCACCCGCCCCCCCGTCTCTGTCCTGTCTGCCAGACTGCTGTTGTGTCTGAGTGTGTGACCCTACAGGTCACATCAGTTCCTGCCTTGCACACGCACACACACACTCCTACACAATGCCCAGCAGACACCTATTCATGCTGCTCCTGCTTCACACACACACACTTCGCACACACCACTCCTACAAGTAGCGTGTGTTGGAATGAATAGTGTCCATCAGTGGAAGTATGTCAGCCCCACAGTTCTGTGCACCTGGTATAGAGTGACCTCCGTTACCCCCTGAAATGCCCCCTAAGCCTAGGAAATGAATGCAGAGTCAACATGCGAACCCTATCCCCCTGACCACACTCCACACCCACCTATTATCATACATCACTGCTACATGACTGCTCTCCCATCGCTCAACTAGCAAGTCACACTTTTGTGATTGTCGTTGTGTGTGCAGATGGGCAGCAGTAAAGTGTTTCTGAGATACTGGCAGGCAGACCAGCTCAACGACCGCTGCTACCAGCTCCATAAAAAGATCATCACCTGTCAGAAAGGTAACGTAAAAAAAAAACAACGACCCATGTTCTTTTTAGAGTTTGTCTGTCTGTGCTTCGCTGACACTTCTGTCTTCCTCGTGCCTCAGTGGTGCGCGGCTGGCTGGCCAGACGGTGCGTTCATCGCAGGCTGTCGCTACAGCAGAAAGAGGAGTGCAGCGTGCAGCGTTTCCTGCAGGGGGCAGAAGACATGGGGCTGCGAACGTACGACCAGTTGGTCATCCAAAACGCGTCCGACATCGCGCGGGAGAGCGACCGCCTGCGTGGCCATGGCAACAGCCTTCTCAACACCCTTGGCAACAGCCCACCGCTTGGTGAGAGGCCTGAGCCGGTGGGCAAGGAGGAGGATCAGCCCGTCAGGAGGTAAATTATCAAACACTGTCACAGCTCGTACACTCATCATTCATTTTAATGTTTGGTCCCTGTTCTAGCCAGATCATAATGTTTGTGTTGTTTGGATGATGGACTATATTCTCACCTATTACTGACTACAGTATCATCCATGATGCTGAATGTGAAGGCCTCATTGTGACTGTACAATTATTTAGCCTGGAAAATAAACACTCTGCAGTTACTGTCATTCACAGGATTCATTACCGTATGAAGGAATTGTTTGCCTCTATAGATGTGTGTGTTTGTGTTTGTTTGTGTGTGTGTCTGCGAGACATGTGTTTTGTGATTAATGATGTCATTGTATCCCCGTGCGCTGTGGGCCTTTAATTGTATGTTTCATGATGGATAGTCAGATAATGAGCTGTGTTATCAGATTGTATTAGTATTGTGTTGCACCTATGGAACGCTATCCTTATCTCCACCTCGCCTCATTCCAATATAACATATCATGCCTGGAGAAAATGGAATAACCCCGGAAGGCTTCGAAAGGTTTTTTTAAAAAAAAAAGATAATAAGAAGCTCTTTAGAGGCGGTGGCAAAAAGTCACTTCCTTAATTTAAAAAAAAAAAACTTGTTAATGGTTTATGGTAATTTGTGAAATGTGATCTGCAAATGTGTATATTTGATATATATTTTTATGCTTTCCCATTTGTGTTGATTATTTCCATGGTTACATAATACTGACCTACAATTCATTGACAATGATTGGCTACTAAATACATGCTAAAAAGGGTTTTTAATATAAAATATGTGTTCGCAGACACACACATGCTTCAGTGTCAGACAAACATAAAGCTTAAAAGTGTCTGAAAAAAGTGGAACAAATGCCAGTATAGTAAAAACTGGCATATGATTTTAATATGCAATGACCAGAGTTTAAAGACAAAGTTGTAAAAAAGTCACCACACTGCACCTGCAATCACAGTTTTAAATACGTTTTCAAATAAATTAAATTAAGTTTAAGCACAAAGATAAAGCAATACATCTTGAAAGATGAAAATAAGCATGATTTTTTTTTTTTTTTATCCTCCATGTGTCCTTGTGCACGTACCATCTTGCTGCTAGGACAGAAGACAGGCCCACAGGGAGGCTTTGAACAGGAGGAGGGGTGTCGATAGGCGGACTGTGAGAGGAGTAATTGTTGCCGCACAGTAGAATGGATTAACTAATTGGCACATGAACATTTTAACCAAACTCACCTGATTTCTTTTTTTTCTTTTAAACGCTTCCCCCTATCACCTACACACATGCCCGGCCACCTCCCGCCTGCAACTGTGGAACCAACAGATGGCTCACGCAGATTACCAAAGCAAATATCAAACTGGATATTATCAAATTAACTGCAAGGAGATTAGATTTAAAGCATCATCTCTTTGGTCTTTATCCTCAATTGGCCTCCTTAGCGAATATTTGTGGAATGACAGTTTAAGCAGGCATACATTGAGTTTCAGTTTACTGATGATCTAAATGATATGATTAACTCAGATCAGAAAATGATTGGATGGGAAAAGGTTGTGCCTGTAGCTCGAGCTTTCATGCTTCTCTGAAAAGCATGAATCAAGCACGGATGATTGAGAAAACACAAACGGTCTTTTATTTTATTTTATGTTTTTCATTTCAATTCTTCCCATTTCTAGGGTTCTGGAGAAAAGCGGGAAAGTCTACGAGGGCACCGCCAACGGGAGCACTCGAGTTATTCGCCACTTTCGCTCTAGCTCAGTACCCACCCCCCTCGCCATGGAGAACATGGTCCATTCCTCTGCCAGTCCATCCATCAAACCAGCCCTGCAGCAGGTAGCTTATACCAACGATGACGGGTCAGGCGGGGGAAGTCTTTCCTCTCCCCGTAAGCAGCCTCCTCCCAAACCAAAGAGGGACCCTAACACTCGTCTGAGTGTGTCTTATGAAGCGGTTAGTGCAGGGTTGGTGATGGCAGCCAAAGAGAGCCCCACTCCAGAGGGTTATGGTTCGCCAGCTGGAAGCCCTCCTAAATCCCAGCTGTCCCCCACAGACCCTGCAGGTATATCACCTCCACTGCTCTTCAGTAGATACAACAGATGGTGGGTTTTTGCTGTGTCCTAATGCCTTTTACTGGATTTAAAATGCTTCTTTTATAATTTCCCCAGCTTTGTCCAAGCCACGTCCCCACAGTGATGACTACACAACCATGAGGAAAGTGCCACCCCCCAAACCTAAGCGCAGTCCCAACACCAAGCTGACGGGCTCATATGAGGAGATCAACGCTGTAGCA
This sequence comes from Larimichthys crocea, assembly GCF_000972845.2. Lineage (NCBI taxonomy): Eukaryota > Metazoa > Chordata > Actinopteri > Sciaenidae > Larimichthys > Larimichthys crocea. The sequence continues at coordinate 17,363,057 of NC_040028.1, forward strand.
CCCCACATCCACCAGCTGCGCCCTGCTGATATGAAATTGGCGTTGTTGTCCCGTGCTGGTGGATTTGCCGGGTTTGGTGGTTTGATGCAGAAAGCCGCCTCTGTAGATGCACCACAAGGGCTAGGACTGAGCATGTACCAAGGCCAAGACGAGGAGGACGTGTACATAGAGATGTTGGGCTCCCAACAACCACGGGCTCGTAGCCTCCAGGAACCACCTGATAGCCCAGAGCAGGCCGACTCCGAGGCCGTCTACGAGGAAATGAAATATTTTCCTCCAGAAGATGGTGGAACTCATGCTGCTGTGGTTACCAAGGCAGCCAAATTGGAGGCTTTAGGCTTAGGCTTGGTGGGATTAGGGACATCTCCGCCTCAGAGCGGGGAGACCAAACGCCTGACAGCAGGGGTGACCTCTGCGATGGACATCAGTCTCTCACAGAGTACGTTCAGCAGCGGAACTGCCAAAACTCCACACGGCAAAGATGGCAGCTGTGACATCCCGGCACCGTTCCCTAATTTGCTTCCCCATCGACCACCTCTCCTGGTGTTTCCCCCCTCCCCCGTTACCTGCTCTCCTGCTTCAGATGAGTCGCCCCTCACCCCTCTAGAGGTAAAGAAGCTGCCGGTGTTTGAGACAAACCTGAACTACGCTACTGGACCTGACAGCCCCCTGTCCCCACAGTATGCTCGCCAGAGGGCTGACTCCTCCCCTAGCCTCACTGTCCTCATGCCAGAGAAGAAGTCCACACCTCCACTCACCCCTCCACCTCCACCTCCTCCTGCAAATGCCCCACCTCCCCCCTACAGACCTCCTTCACACTTCCCCTTCCCACCAGAGGCCAACTTCTTGGCCTTGACGCGAGCAGCATCTGTCACAGGGAGCACAGACTCCCCCAAAACATCGTCCTCTCAAAGAGCAAGTGGGGAACCGCTGGGGAAGCCACCTCCCTACTCCCCAGTGAAGATGTCTCGTCCTGAGCCTCGGAGAGCGCACTCGTGCTCCTCCTCTCCCCTGCTGTTCAACCCAGCCAATGGCAGACCCCTGACCAGTCCCCTGGATGAGCTCAACACTCTGTTCAGCTCTGGACGCAGTCTGCTGAGGAAGTCTACATCTGGCCGCAAGATGAGAGATGGAGGTCGGTCAATTATGCTCACACACACATGCACACGGTTACACAAACCAAAACCACAAGCAGAAAGAAGAGCACAGTTTTGAACCTTTTTGTCTGAGTGAAAGTTTCGAACTGCACGAATGGTCCAGTTACAGCTGGGATAACACCAATATGTTAGTGAGCATATATGTAAGGAATGGGTAGTTAACCTTTAGGCTTGATTCCAACCTAATCCGGCGCTACATCCAAAATGATTTCCTATTCATTTGAACAGGGGACTGTGTTTTAGCTGCAGGCAGTGCAGGCAGTAATGACACCAAGAAGTTTCCTTTGGCCTGTGTCCTAAATGAGAGCGAGGGAGCAGCAGTAAGGACAGAGTGAATCAGAGAAGTGAAGTTATTTCCTGATTGTTTCATAGCGGTTATGTTCATCGCAAACACCCACAGCCACAGGAACTCCCACACACCGCCACACAACCCCGCAGTGCCTGATTCGGTCTGAATACAGCCTTACATTGTTGCAATTTTTCACACTGTGTCCCATTCAAACCACCTGATTGTAGGTATTCATGTGTGTGTGTGTGCATGTGCAAGAGTGCATGTGTCCATTATGTGTTCTATCTACTGTGATGAGTTCATGATCAAAGTCTGCGCCACATGATTAATGGGGTGCTGGGTGATTACCTTCTGTACAACAGGAGCAGTGTGAGGTTGTAGGTAAGTAATAATAACCCCCTGTTTCTGTGTGTGGGTCCCTCTGTGGTAGGGACGTGTGATGCACCAACACCCAACAGCCCTCCTCATAAATCCCACCTCTCTAGCCTACATCTAGAAACCCCTTACATTGATTCAGGTGTTGTAGCCAGCCACCCTCTTTGGCCCACTTGAGGCAGTCCATTTGTTACAGTCTCCAGTACTGTGCCCTTTGGCTGCTGCAGCTGCCTTCTAACGTGTTACCTAATGAGCTAGTTGGTGCAGCCCACTTAGCATCACACTGCACTGTAAGCATCATCTAGCCCGTGCTGGTGTGTGGCTCGGTGGACTGCATGCAGAGCACATACAGGCTCTGTGACACTGACGCAAAGGTTGACCTTTGCAAAACGAGGCCAAACATATTTGTCACACGCGGTGAGTGAAAAGGGAGGCTCCTCGGGTCAGAGGTTTCAAAGCCACGACGAGATTACCTCCGTGCTGTTTTTATGAAAGTGAATTTCCCGTCTACGTACACTGCAGCTCGAGAAAGCAGAAGCCGCCTTGTCCCACTGTGTGTTTATCCGAGTCTCTTTTTCCTCCAAGTGTATTTGTTGTGGCTGGATTAATAATACATGAGCAGTAGAATGATGAGGATGGGTATCAAATATTCAACAGCTTACTCATGTTCTTCTGAAGGCGGTGTGACTGCCCAGCAGCAGCACACGGGACAACCCGAACGGTTAGAAAAATGACAATCAAGTGAAAGTTTTAACGTTTGGTGGGTCGTCTTGCATGAGGCTCATATTTCAGAGACACAACTGTGTCATACTTTCACAACGGTAACAAGTTCAAGGGTTGGGAAGCGGAGCTCCTTATAAGAGAAGGTATGACAGCGAGCGCCCAGGCTGACGCTTGTGCCTCATGTGACGTCTTGTGCTTGACTCTTCGTCAGCAGCTGGACAGACGCAGGATAAGCGCTGGCGTCATGGAAACAGTGTATGTGACGGGGCGGGGGGGAACCTGGCACTGGGGTTCACAACCTTGCTGTTATTTTGAGTAGGCGAAGCAAGGCGGTACGCGGAGATCAGAGCGCAGAGGGATGCCAATGGGCTTAACAGGATGGCCTACTTCCGTTCCCTCTCGGCTGTTAAATGAGCGAGTGTGATACCTGACGCTGTGGGAGTGGCCAGGGGTTACAGCTGCTATCTCAGACATCTCTGTGAAGAGCAGCTGCCTCTCCCTCCGCCTCCTCCTCTTCGTCATCCTCAGGGAACTAGAAAACCACAGGAATGCCAGGGGAAGAGAGCAGGTGGTCTTGGCAAGCTTCAGAAAATCACTGTCATAAGACACCTCGTGCCTTAACAGCAACACACAAATTTCCTAAAACCGGATAAAAGTCCAGTTCTCCCTCATTACAGCGTTCATTGTACAAATCCAAATATTCAGTGTGACTCATCTCATCACAAGTATGCAGCCCTGAAATGCACTCTCCCTCCCTCTACCTGGCCTTTTGTCCCTCGGAAACACACACCCACCCCACGGGACCTATAGTAGAGTTCGCTAAATTTATATTTAGTCATCTTGTGACCATTCGGGGGGGTGGTGGGAGGGAGGGGAGGCACAAGGCACGCATTCCCAGCGTGGGATGGCAGCTGACGGATTCCCATTCACACTCCCATACACATATGTGCCCGCAGTCACTCCATTCGCCTCATTCAGTGTGTGTGTGTGTGAGAGCATGTGAGCCCCAAGGAACTGCAGCACAGGCTGAGGCAGGTCATGTGGAGTCACCTTCCCAGCAGACAGACCGGATGGAGACAGTTTATTCAACTTCATAAGAATTAAAACAATTTATTACCAATTAAAACCTCAGACATCACTTTTTTTCTGTACCCTACAAATATTATGATGATTATACATATTATACATATAAATGAAAATGCCCTGATGTGTAGTGTGTTTTTTAACATGTACAAATATTCTTCCCAGGATTCAATTCTAATATCAATCTGCCAGGGAGGGATGAATGCGGCTCTGCCCCCACGTCACCGTCTCTGCAGCTTCAGGACAAGAACGCCAACAACCACTCTCCTCACTCCTCGAGCCCCGCCCCCGTCGAGAACGGCAACCAGATCTCCAACGGTGACAATCACATTATTTTCCATATAGGTGTCTCTGTGCATTGTCCAACACAGAGGGTGAAGCGGATAATACACACAAGAGCAAGAGCAAGAACATACAGCTGCTAACAGAAGTCCAGGCTGAATAGATTGTGAAAAAATCTGTACTAAGTTGTCACGTCGGTGTGTAGTTGTGCAGCTAGATGAACAAAGCATAGAACTAAATTATGGATGTCAGACTACTTAGACTTCACAGTTTGCCTGAAAGAAGATAAAAAGTTAATGTCATGTTACAGAGGCTAACACCGCTGACTCAACCTGTGGAATGAAGAAAGTAATCTGCCAGGCCAGACTAAGCTGCTCATATTACCCTTTTACTCATGTCACAACAAAGTCACATAATCACTTAATAGATTGCAGTTCACTTATACGCCGCTGTCTTGAATATGGACAGCTGTGCATGTGCATTTGTTACTATTAAGAGTAAAAACTAGGAAAATATGCAGCTGCTCCTGCTCCAGGCCTGAAAACATCCTCCTGGTGGTCTAAAGCACCCAGCACAGACAGTACAGCTAACTGGCTATCAGCAGATTATTGTTTATCTGGCAAAAGTTGAGGCGGAGCAGTCGGAGGACATCAGAGGGGAAACCAGGAAACATTGTCTCCATAAAATATGATCCAGTTTCACTGAAATCAGTGAAATCGTTGGTGGTGTGTGACTTACGACCACACACAGAAGTTACACAGTGCATGAGTGGGAATGACGGAGACATGAGGCACCTAATTATGTCAGTGTATGATTCTGAAGCTGTTATTTTAAGGTGGAAAGGTTACATAATGTTGCTTTTAATCCATCAGAGAGGTTGACAGCCTCAGGGTCTTTATGCATGATGACAAAAGCTTTTTCAACCCTTCTGCCAATCGCTTGCATTTGAAGAGTGAAGCGTCCTTCTGTCTGTCTGCGTGTGGGTGGACTTCCAGTCACGTGTTTGTATTCTTTGTAACGCGCTTTTCATTCTGTGCGTTCAGGGTCGCTGGAGGATGAGAGTCACAGCAAGTCAAACTCCTCCAGCTCCAGCTCTCTGCACAGACACATGGACAGCCACCATACTCAGGTAAACACACACACGACAGCTGCACACGTGACGTGAGTTACTGTAAAATGCTTCACACTGATGGCAACAGGTGGCATTATTTTATGTCGTAACCTTCCTTTCCAACACTTTGTGAAATACTCAGACCTCTGCACGCACACACACACACCAACCCACCTACAGCCACACCAACACACGCACAGTGACTACACAACTGTATCAGGCATCTGTTTTGTTTTGGGTTTGTTGACATTTTGAGTAGACAGGAAAGTGGCCTCCTTTGAACAACACGTATCACTCATGACATGCGAGCTTTCCCTTGCTCTGTAGACAGGTGTACGGTTACAGGATTAAATGTCTTGCACGCTTGCACACGAGCCCACGCACACATGCTGCCATGCAGGAATGTACACAAACACACACACACACACAGTCTCTGATATATGCAATTGATAAAACTCCGATCACAAAGCGGAAACCATCTGTGAATGGAAGAAGCTTTTGAAAACTGAGATACGCCGCAAACTGATAAACACGTGTATTTTAGAAAGCCTTAATTATTTAAAGCCGTCACATGACCAATGCAGCCTGCAAGACCTCCGCAAGGACAGCCAGTCACAAGCTCGGATGATGATTATCCTGTGCCTGAGCAGCTCGCATCTCTGAAGCACGAGATTCATTTGTGAATCTCTATAGAAGTGGCAATTCACTTAGAATGTATTCAATTTTAATGATGCCTTTCATTTGTTTTGACTTTTTCTTCACACTTACACATCAAAACTAGTTTTTCATCTTTGATAGAGAGACAGAGGGACAGAGAGAGAGAGACAGAGAGGGAGAGAGACAGAGAGAGAGAGGCCTGTTATTCTTTGCTCAGGAGTGTTTTTCCGTGTCCAACCCAAGTATGAAATTCGATGGATGAGAATTCATCACGAAGAGCTGAGCTACAGGTAAAAATCATTATTTTAGGACGTTGTCAGATTAAAAAATAAACGAAACTTCTGTGCCTCTGCATCATGTATTCCAGGATGCAGCAGTTTCGTCCTGGTCCACACACTCTCTCCACACTAAGACAGCTTCACCTGATGGAAACTGATTTAGGTTCATCGCAGGCTGCATCAGTCAGTGATTGAGTGTCACTGTCAGCAAGAAGAAGGAGCAAAGCACGTAGTGTCCCACTTTCAGGCGCAAACCAAGGACAGGCCATTCCTAAGACACTGCCAGTGAAGAGGCACACCGTGTTCCCACTTCACAATCCTCAGGTTGACTAAATGTTAGGGGGGCTCAACTCACCTTATGCACCTTTATGAAGTTTTTCAGTGTGTGTGAGCTAAAGTACTGACGTGCCAGCACCCCCTGCTTAAGGCCGTCTCGTTACAGCCTTTAAAGAAGTCTGAAGCACATTCCTGCTGCTGCTCTCTTGTACCTAAATGACTCTTTCTCTCTCTCTCTCTGTCTCTGCTTGATTCTAATGAGCTTTGCCGGTAACTCTAACTCCCTCCTTTATCTCCTAGAGGGGTCATCTCAACTTTTCTCCGTTCGGTGCGGGGGCCGCCCTCTAAAACAGGGGGGGGGGGGGGGCAGTGGGGGGGGGGCTCACTGGAAGCCCTGTTCACATGTAGGGATGTGGTGAGTGTATGTCATTCCTTGCTGCTCTCCACCCTTAATAGCAGTGTTTTTCATAGAGCCAGTGTGGGATCATCGTAGCAGTAATGATCCTCTTTTTGTAAAAAGAAAAAGCCTCAGAAGTTTTGTCTAAGTTGGAAGTAAAACTCCACCCAGAGTCTGTTTTTAGACTTGAAAGGTGGCTTTCAAGAATTTTTAGTTTGCCCCTTCATGGAGAACAGAGGCTGTGGTCATCTTGAATTCATTGCAGCTACAATGGACTCCATTGATAGTCAGTGTTTTTGGCAGAAAAAATCCAAATGTTTTGCTAAAAAAATAAAAATAAAGATTTGAATCTTCTGAAAATCTTGAAAACCACTGCTTTCTCATAGCATAATGTAGCTCGACCTGCTCCCATTGTCTACTGTCTACGTCTTTTTTTTTTAAATCCCTAATCGCTGAAAGGAAACTGCAGCTCTCGACTCTCTGCATCTGTACACCTGCACACATTAATGCCGTCAAAACTAACTATACTGCTAATCATAAGATGAGAATGAAGTTATCATGCCTTCTTCATTTGAGGCTATTAGCAGTGAGATAATGTGTAATGTGAAAATCTGTGCGGTCGGTTTCTTTGGGTAATTAAGTGTTAGAACTCTCATTTAGTGACACTAACAGCGATAACTGTCCAACATAATTGAATAAGATGAATATCTTTCTGTGGATTTGAATAGATTTCTCCAGTTTGATTTATTTTTTATAAAATATTTCCAGTTCAATCACAGTTTCAAGGTTACAAGAAATACGTTTTTTACATTTAAAATGACCTCTGGTCATGGAGAATACAGTCTGTTTTCTCTGTGGTGCATTCCCAAACACGAGACATGATCACCGTTAAAAGCATCTTGTGGTGGACAGTCTGTTTCCTTTGACGCTGTCCTTGGATTAGCATATGCTAATCCGTATGCAAATGAGCAACACTAACACACATATATTTTACTGCTAACGGACGCTCAAACCTCAAGTCAGTCGGTTTCACAAAGGAGAGCTGCAGTTTTTATTCTTTGCTTATTCATCTGCTGGAATTTCATTTCTGTGCTGAATCCACCGCACGGCCGACTTTTTAAACATGCCTAAAGTCTTTTTCCAGATTCTTTGTTGTCGCTGGTGTTACATCTAAGACTTGTGCATCCACAGGAGTCACTCCAGATCTTCATCCTCATAAATGACGTGTTTGATATTATCCCTTAAGAATTGTTCAGTTAAAGTGTGGCTACTCATTCTTACATGGATACATGGGGAAAAGGAGATTCTTATATCTTGGCTCTTTTCTAATCTGGTGTGTTGTCTGGATCAAGTTCATTCAAGAGAACTCTGCGACCCAAAATGCCTTTCAATTATCTGCATTCCAGGCTGAGTTTGTGTAGGATTATCAGATCTAATGGGATAAATGAAAGGGAAGGGTTGAAGGAAGAAGAGGGGGGCGGACAACTCAGTTAGGAATGAATGAACCAGCTTGTTTTGGTTCCTATAGTTAGTCAACAGCAGTCTAGAATAATTATGTAAAGAATAGACTGTCTGTTTTGCCAGCTAAATAATTGGATGGCACAGAGATTAATATTCTTTTAGACAAAGTACCGGGGGAAGTAATGACATTTAAAGTGGGAGGAGTGACTGTGCCACATGCGTGCTATTCACTATAACGACACGTTAACAATGAGAAGGACAGACAGAGACAGAGGCCTCGGTGTGTCTGCATGGATCCCCTGTTTGCCAGTGTTCAAGCGTATGTGTGAGCTGAGGTATCATGCTAGTTTCTCAGAAATCCCCATGTCTCCGAACCTTACGAGTGAAATTTCCAGGAAAGAGCTCATCATTGACCTCCCCTTCAACTCAGTCCCTCTTTTTTTTTTCCACCCGCTGTGCTCTCCGCTCCCATCTGCCAGTCTGGGTTAAAAGGTTCTACAAATAGATACAACTTAGCGACCTTTGGGAAAGATTTCGAACAGTTAGTCATGTTTTTCCTCCTGTCAGTGTTGTGCAAATGGTGTAGCTGTTGCAGCACATAGTTTATTAAAGACTTCAGTGTATTGTCATTTTTTAATACTCTGTGCCGAAGGTGTGTGATGAACACAGAGTGCTGAATGTGATCAATCAGAAAACATACGGCCTTGCCAACCTGGTGTGTGTGTGTCTGTGTGTGTGTGTGTGTGTGTGTGTGTGTGTGTGTGTGTGTGTGTGTGTGTGTGTTATTTTAAGCTCAGAGGTTATTATCACACTCTGTGGCCTCAGGACAACAGGTCTGTGAGAGGTTGGGATGACCAATAGTCATCATACATTACCATAATATTACCATAACATTAACAAGCCATTGACATGTTGGTTTGGATGTTGCCTCCCTCCCCCCATGTCCTTGTGAAGGAATATACAAGTAAGCGGGTGTTTAGACAGAAAACAGCTACGTGTTAAAATAATGCAAACGGCTGTGGTGTTCTGTTTCAGTTAGCAGTGAGACAAATAAATAAAACCCAGGAAGGGCAGTCTGAGTAACAGAATCATGAATTTTTATTCTTATCAGGCAATAAAACACTGCAAATAATCTACCAGGAATGCGCTGTTACACGTGTTTCATTGGCCAGAGCAACACCTTGCAGAATTTTTTGCCAGATGACCTTGCATTGTTTCTTTCCTTGAGGCCTCCACACCGAATATCCCCACACTGTCAACAGACTGGTCCCTTTCAAATTAATGAGGGGGCTTCCTCCTGTTCTCTCACGGCACATGACATAATTCTGCCAACTCAACACAAACTGTGATGGACTAAAAACTACAGAACCACTGAAACACACACCATTTCTAAACTGTAAAGTATAAAGTAGTACATAGACTACGACATTCCTTCTGTTATGATAATTAAATCAACTCTCTTTAACGATCATAATTTATGGCGTTGTTGGACGTTAATACAGGTGGAGCCTGTAGAAAATGTTTTTTAAAGGCTCGACTAACATGGACTGAAGCAGAATATTTCGTTACTAAAAATGCTGTGAAAAATCTTTTTCTCAGCAGATGTCTTAGTCAGAACAAGACAGAGCTTGAAGGCAGATTAGTGTGTATATGTGTGATATTTATTCAGTTTGGGGAAACTCCACAATCTCCAGAAAGTTCTAACGTTAGTTGACTACAACTAGAAATGGTCTCAGACTCTGACTACTTGCTGGAGTAGTAAACTTGTTCCCTTACATGTAAGAGTCTACTGCTGTGACAGATTGTTTTCTAGTTATTACTTATACCCTGTGTGTCTCCATGGAAACAGAGATGATATGAGCAAAACAGTCTCTATTTTGAGAGCAAATCACACACTTTTTGATTGCATTTGAGGTGGTAATTGTTGTATAATCACATTATTACATTCAAAGCTAAGCTTTATCTCATTATTGCCACTTAAATGATGCAGTCAGAACTGAGGCGTGTTCAAGTAATGACAGTAAAGCATACCCTCTCATGTAATATTGCTTAAGCAAGACATATGTAAGATATTCCACATACTTGAGATAAGAGAGAGTTTTAAGCGCAAGGTAAATTTGACATTACCTTCTTGCCACTGATGAAAGATGATAGTTAAAATGATTTATACTTTTAGGCATCGAGGCCAAAAACTATGAATCTCTCAAAATATTTGGCCCTCAGAGTTACTGGACTGTCAAAACATACCTGATGCTCATTTGCATCGAGTTTTGTGTTTGTGTGTGTCCGTGCGTGCGTGCGTGTGTGTGTGTGTGTGTGTGTGTGTGTGTGTGTGCAGTCATGCACTGCAGAAGGACATGGTGTTCCTACTTGTCTACTGTTCCAGTAGCTGGTGTTCCTGGCTGGCGCCAGTGCAGTGAATGGCCTAGCAAGGAGGTGTAAATTATGGATTAGGTCGTTGAGTATTGTGCCTGTGCAGGGAATCATCTGTATGAGTGTTCACTCACAGCTGTGCGCTTCTCCAGATATGCCCATGTGATCCTGGCTATGCAAGTATGCAATGTGCATTTATTGGCGTGTGCATACGTGCGGCTATGCGGTAAGCATCACTAAATGTACTGTATTCCTGGCAGCATGCAGAGAAACCGTTAAATTAGAAGCACCACTGATTCGATTTAGCTCGCAGCTCTACCTCGAGCACAGATTAAAAGCAGAGAGGCAGAAAGTGAAGTTACATCTTAAAGGTGCAACTTTTACTGGCAGAAATGGGATTATAGCAATCATAACTATGCCTTTTATTTGTGTGTATTAGCCTGAAGATGATAATCACTGTTTATGTTACCTTAGAATGAGACTTCAATGTCTAGAGAGGGAGCGGGTCCTCTTCCGTGGAGTCCGCCATTCGTTTCTACAAACCCAGAACAGACAAACAGACTCTACATAGGACCGTTTCTGGACCTTTTTGCAAGTCTCACAGCCGCTGTAGTTTACCCTACACAAGGTGAGCAGCATTCAGTTGGTTGCAATCTGCAACTTAATCACTAGGTGCAATTAAATCCTATACACTGTACCTTTTTTAAAAATCAAGTTTTACTTTTATTAGGAGAACAGTGAAAGAGAAGAAATCCCAAGAAGATTAATAGTGAATCAATAAGCTCAGGGTTGACTGTTGCTATCACAGGGTGTGAAAGCACTGTGACTGCAGAATAACACATTTTTTCTTGAGATGTTTTCATAGGATTTGTTGACCAAATAAAAAATAAGGCACATTTATCCTTTAAATCTCGTCTCAGAGCAGGAGGAAATACTCTTTTTGCACTAACAGCACATCAGCTGCCACCATTATAACCTCCAGTCTCTAATCTGGTGCGGATCATCAAGGCCCAGACCTGCTGCTGCTGGTATTACTGACTGAGAAAGAATTCCTGTCTTATTGATTTACCTGAGTATTGACTGGCAGATGACTGATGAGGTGTTCCATACTGAATGATGTGTGCATGTGTGCACTTTTTTGTATTTGACCCGAGTGTCTGTGAGAAAGAACGAGAGGTGCTGGCTGCAAAAAAAAAAAAGAAAAGGATCCCAGCTGTAATTCGCAAGATCTATATTGAGGTGATGCATGAAGGGTCCGGAGACAGAATATGGAAATGAGTTGTTGTCGATGCTGTCGGTCAGAGAAGGGACACCCTCACCCCCTTCCACCTCACTGCTTCCCATCTGTATCAACAGTCTCATGAGAGGGCTCACTGCCAGCCCCAGATTGATCTCTGTGTTGTTTATGAGAATGATTCATGAGAAAACGTGTCCTACTTTAAGAGGAGAAGCCCAACCCAGTGATCACTGCCTGTTAAGATGATGAATCAGAGAAAACTGTAACTTTTTATTGCTCTGGAGGAGGTAATCACTAATAAAGACACGATCAATCTAGAAGATGATATTCTGAATCTCTTTTGCTTGTTTTTTGGATTCTTCAGTGACAGTGAGATAAAGTTTCAGTTTTTCTTTTCATAAAATCACTGCTTGTCATTCCCTCTTTCCGCCTCCACCGATCATAGCCCGGTCATTTCAGCTTTCTGTCGCCCACTTGTCGATCCATTGAGGACAAAATCATTATTCAGGGTGTGATTTGAATGTAAATGTCTATTCTTTCCTCCTCCATCCCTGCTCCAGCTGTTCCAGCGGTTACGTCTGTCCAACGGGAATGAGAGTACCACCCTCGGGGAGCTCCTGCGATGGCGGCGAGCGCAGTGTGAGGGGCGGGGCGACTGGAAGCACCGTCCACCTCAGTCCCCGCCCTTGCCCCCCACGCTGCTCTGGACCAACAGGAAGGCCTCTCCATGACGAAGGTTGTGTGACGCAGTCACATGTATTGGCTATGAATCTCCTCCCTCTCCTTCTCTTCAGCCACACTCGCACTTCTTTTTTTTTTTTTTTAAATATGTGGACAAAGTAACCTCAATGCCCAGGGGCAAGGTTAAAGCTCCAAGGCCCAAAGCGTGAGCCTCGTCCCTGGACTGAAGGTCGGGCCTCAGCGCCTTTGACCTCAACCGATGTATGACGGTCGAGGTCAAACACTTGTATGAAAGAAGCTCAGCAATGAGTGTTATCTATAGAAAATGGAAAGGAAGGAGTGGAAAGGTTTTATCAACAAAACAGAGTGACGATCACAATAGTATTTATTTTCAGTTCAAACGTATGATGTCAGTCAATGAGAGGCTGAATTAAAGAGCAGACACTAACATTGTTTTCATAGTAGTCAGATATTAAATGGCCCCTTTAGTCCATCTGTATCTTAGCCTATCATGTTGTTGCTGCACACAAAGGAGCTCCACCCCAAAACATGGTGCTGATTATACTTGACGTGCTGTCCTGTGATGTTCCCATGAATGATTGTGTGTGCACCCCCCACCCTACGAGTGTCAGACCTCTCTGAAGTTTACAAGTCAACCAACGCCTTCCGGACAAACTCCAGCTTTTAGCATCCGTGTACAGGCTTGGACACGAGACCCTTTTCAGGTACACAGCTCTCACTTTTAGCCCTTCACATTTGGGCTCCAAGTGCTACTGCAGCCCTGGCAACGAGCGACCAGGGGTCAGGGTAACCTCAGTATAATATCCCAAGGTGCACTTCTCTTCCCCATTGTTACTACCAGCCTTTGAGGAACAAAAACCTCCGGCCAAATTGCAAAGTACTGCACTAACCTTTACTGGGGAAAGGGGATCCAACAAAAACCCTGCTTTGTTTGAAGGTAAAATAACTTTATCTGGTATAAAGTTCATGTTGTGAACATGAAACTCTGTGCCAAAGTGACACAACTTTTCAAAGATATGTCTAAACTAGAAAGTATAGTTATAGAAACATGTATACAGTAGTCCTCACATACTCATATGTACAGACTGACATAAACGACCAAATCAAAACTGTGGTTCAGTGCTGAGTCAGTGTTTCTAAATGAATCAAAAGAACATCGAAGGCGGGGAGAAAAACCAACAGTCTACACTTGAAAAGTAGCGACTTAACTCTCATTGTGTCTCATCAACACCTGGGCAGTTGTGCATGTTCAGGGTTGTTCAGGAGACTGTGCAGAGCTCAGGAACTCACGCACAGACGAACTCAAAAACTCTTGTACAGATTCCTCCACCGCAGGTGTGTTTCCTTCATCTCCTTTCCTAACTTAACCCAAACAAACAGACCCCCCCCGCCTTTCCGCCCCAACTTGGTCTTGGACCTTTGTCCCTGCTCACCTTCCCGATGGATCAAACCGGCTCTACGGGTGTCTCCATGATAACCGCTCTGTAAATAGTGACTCGTGTTGTATGTTCTAGCTTTTACTATAGCAGAGAAGCGCACAGATTGAATTGAAAGATGCAGAAAGAGATGAGATAATACTGTCTATCATGGTGAAACTGAGATTTAAGAATGTCTTTGGGTTAGATGCAATGAGTTAAAGAGAAGAGGTTTATTTTAAAATGTGAATATCTTTGTTTGTTTTTTTTCAGAATGATTGTCTATGGCTATGAAATTCTTTATACTCTATTTAATATTTGTTTTTTCCCCCTCCTCTTGACCCTGTTGTTCTGTTCCTATGACGCAAGGCAGATGTTTTCATTGTATATGGATGTTTTATTGCACAATATTTATGTGGTGTCGTGTTGACTTCTGTAATGGGCTGGGTGTGTCTCGACAAGTTGTTTGATCTTTGAAGATAGGTCCAAATTGTCAGAGAGCCGCAAAGTATCAATAGCTCTAATTGATTTCTCATTCCCACTGATCACCCACAATGTGTCTGATTGATTCGGCCTTTACGAATTAGCAGCACCATCACAGGATCGATCTCCCGGTTGCTGTCGGTGCACGGGGGGTGCACGGACGTCCAAGAGGAATTAGTGGAGGCTGCTCATATTCACAACAGAGATGGCAAATCAGCTGAGCTGCATTTTTTTATTTTTTTTTTTGTTTCGACTGACTGGCTGAATGTATAAATGCTCAATTTTCTTTCACTGCCTGTGCACATCAATGAAACGCTGTGTATGTTATTACTGGAACAGGCGCCTGTATCTACTGCTTAATGTGTTATTGTCTTCAGAAGTTATGTATGCAGTCCACTCTGCTTTAAAAAAACAAAACAAGAAAAAAGTTCGTATCGATGCAGAATTTCTGATAAGGTATTGATTTGCTCCATGATTCATACCTGCTGTGATCGAGGTTGCATGAGTAGCGCTGCATTGCAGCAACTATGTTAAACATTTTCCTCACAGTATGACTCAGCTCATTCACTCGAGAATTTAAATCCATCTGTGATCAAACTAAATAATAAAAAAGTCAACCTTGCCAATGCGAAAGAGAACTTCGAGCCTCTGTGCTGGTCCGTCATGAGGGCCAGGGTTGTGGTTAGTCCTGTGCGTTACAGATTTGTGTATTATATGTTTACTGAAATTATGAAATGAGGAGTTTTTTTTAATTGTCTTTTTAAGCATATCAGTGCTTTTTAACTTGCATGACCACATGTCGGGCCCCGGCCCCTCTATAACGTGCTCATGCTGAAAAGATGGCTGTCTAATGTGAAGAACTGCTTCCCACTGCACTGTGAATCACTGCACTGCCCCTCCTAGTCTCTCATCTAAACACTCGCCATCCATTCACATCCACCCTTTACACACACATCAGCTCTGTCACATACAATCCCTGATGATCTAGCTCAGTCTGTCGTAAGCGTTACCAAGCTCTGGCAGCCAGATTACTGCCAGTCACCGTTGTTAGTCAGGAAATCTTAATATCCTCTGCGCTGAGATCAGCTCTCTGGTGCTACAGCCAGTGCAGAATGGCCATTTTATTGTCCATAAGACATTGTCCATGTATAGTTGTCCAGAGAGACACACAATATTTTAGCACCTGAACAGGAGTATTTCACTGCCTTTCATAGTGTTTTGTTTTTTTGTTTTTTATTGTAGTCTTTCTTTTGTACATGACATACAGTATATTTTAACCTGCATACGTACGTGTTTGTGGAAAGAAAAAAAGATTGTATGTGAAATTTCATAATTATTATCTTCCCAATGTTTTATAAGTACTGTACCTGTACAGCAATAAAGCACAATTGTGTCAATGCCAGTCTTTGCGTGTGTGTGTGTGCATGTCAACCCCAGGACTCCGATGTCAGATGATAAAAGTGTGGGTCTGTATCCTTTGTGTAGTGGTGGAGTTATCACATCCTTTCATTATGCAGTATGGCTCCTTATAAATTATATATTATTATACGTTATATTAAAGTGTCTGGCCGAGGTGACATAGCTGTAGGGGAGTTTACTCAATAGCGATGCATCAAGTTATTAAAATATAATTTTAACTTAATGTTTAAACTTAAAGGTGAAGCCAGTTTTACACATCACAGATAAAGCCTTCTGTGGCTTCAGTGGGAAAAGCTCAAAACTGGCAGATTACCTCAAGTTTTAATCTTTTTATGACAGCGTGAAAGGCAGATGAACATGTTGGAACACAGGTACATGTACATGTAAGTGTCTAGTGGTAACTAACTATGACGGATGGTTCTGTTTTTATTAGTTCAGGTTTTGGTTTATTGGCTTTCTGTCTCCGTGCCAATACAACAGAAGTTTTTATTTGTTTGTGAAGCTCAATATAATGTCAATTTAAAGTGACGTATCCCAGAGTGGGAGCCTGCGCCTGCAGGTATTTACTAATCCGAGGCGGTTTCTGCAGAATCAGTTCACGACAAGCACAAGCACAAGTCATGTCAGCTAGAACAATTGAACAGTTCTTCCCACATTAATAACCTGCCACGGCAACTTAAGAGGAATGTTTCCCTCAAGCAGCGGCCACTGTAAGGCATCACGTCACATCAGACTGTGGGAGGCGGCGTTTGAAGTTTATGTGTCAGCGCGTGTTACAGTAAACAGCCTCTACCCGAGCATGCTGACTCACACACACACCCAGGTGTGAACAGAATTAGAGAAAAAAGCACACTTAGTCCGTTTGAAGCTCATTGACATTAACAAGATTGATGAGCATTATATTGGGATACTAAAATCAACACGACATGCAGGCGCCAGAATGATTTTTTCTCACCATATAAACATGAAGTGAACAACACATAATACTGTACAACTAATAACTTTATTCCAGAAGATACCTGTACATATAATATTTGGCTGATCTGACTGCAATAAAAGAACTGGGTGGCTAAACCTCCATGGCGGTGAAGTGAAGCCTACGCAGAAGTGCCAAAAACTGCAGTTCCTCAAACGTCCACTTGAGGCTGGCTCCAGAAGTGAGTCAGTCTCCATAAGTCCCCATGTTCAAATGTCCAACACTCACAGCAGAAATAAACATGTTTACAGCCTGGTACATAAAACAGTTTTGGTCTCTGTAGCTAATTTCCCCGTTCATGACAACTGTACTGAGGGTGAATTTATATACAACTCATCTGTTCACATTATCTTAAGGCTTAAAGTTATGCAGCGTGGCCACTTTGGATGACAGATGGATGTTGTTACAGATGGTTTGTTTGAGCTCCCAGGCGTCATTCAAGCCTAAATCTAAAATTACAAATAGCCTGTTTTTACTCAATAGATACTTCAACTTACTGGCTATAAACCGGCATATTAACACGTAAATGTTTATTTATATGCACTGTCCCTTTTAAATAAATAGATAAATAAAATATAAATGCCAGCGCACCAAATTTTCTACATTTTCTGGCAGCCACCGACACATTAATGTGTTGCTTGCAGACTAGAAGGAAAATTATGGTTTGCGAGTTAGTTTATATCTTTGCCATTTATTGCCTTAGCTTTACTTTCTGATTTATGTTATTTTATTTAGTGCATGTGACTGTCAGAAAGCTACTGACTTTGCACAGCTCAAGTTGACACTTGGCAAATGTATGTGGATATTTATGGAGGATATATTTATCTCTCAGCTCGAAGGATACATATTGCATCCGGCTTCAGTTGTATGTCTGGTCGTTGTAAGCCAGGACCCGCTTCTGGAATTCTGATCAGTCAGTGATTCAAGGGTTCCCTCCGCTTATTTGCTCCACACTGATCAGTGGAAGTCGTTATTGGATGGCAGCAGATGTGCATCAGCCCTGAAAGTATTTTGCAGTGGTCATTTCAGTGAGAGTGGACAACCAGCGAGTGGGGTCGCACTATCTGGTTAGCCCGTTCATGGTAGACGTAGACGATCAAGAATTGCTGTAGTGCAATCATGGAACTTGGGTATTGAGGTTGTTGTGTCGGCGTCCATTTGAACCCTTGGGAGAGGCAGAATCGAGGCGGTTGAGTGCAAAGACAGCAATTCTGCTCACTATCACGTGAGCGAGCGGGTGGGTGAACTCCAGATGCTGTAGGAACAGATTGCGTTATGACATGTGCGCCCTCCGCCGCTGTGTCATCTCAATGTTCACAGGTGACTTTGTTGGCACAATAACTCGACCTGTAGATATGCAGGATGGTGCTGAAGCACTGTTACCTGGCCGTCGTCCAGAATTCAGAGAACAGTAGTTGCATTTGTAACTCTTGTTTCCTTTTCTCGGATGGCAGGCTGCAGAGGTGGGGGTTGTTAGTCTAATGTGTTTGCACCTGCGAGGCCTCCCCCAGGTCTATTTAAGCCGGTGCTGTTAGCAGGTTCTCGACACAGCTGAACATCCTCCAGTTTGCTTTAATTTCCACCATCCATACACGACTGATGCGGCTGCCTACCGCATCCTGTGTTTAAATTTCTTTCGTGAAATATTGTTTTTTTAGACAAATATCCAATTATTGACATTGGAAGTTAATTAGTTTTATTTTTCTGATGTGTTTTTATGCATGCATGCACACTGTGCAGGTGTAGCAAGGTGACATATCAACATACAGAACATATAGTGTGTGTAGAGTTTTTCACAATTTAGGTATTCTGCACAAAATATGCAATACAGCCATCAGTGTGTGTATTATGATGATGTCAGATTAGAAATGTATCAACATTTTCTATAATGAAATACCAGTTTAGATGACTTGCTGATTGTATGTGAGTACCTTCCCTGCACAGTGCTACAGTAATAGCAGTGTTACCACAGGGACAGTGATGGTGCTCTCTTACATGTGTTGACCATCAATCCAAATCCAAGCCATCATCGTAGGAGGGTTGTTACCTAATTTATCACCACCACCAGAAGTGGCAACAGGGCCGTTCTGTTATTTATTCCGGGCTGAAAAGGTCCACCATTACACAGAAGGAGGGGGGTAAATGGCCAAGTGGTAATTTGGACCAAGCTGCCCCCTGATGTTCCAGCAATAAGCCCTGAATCAAACACATAGACCTTTCCTCTTTGTCTTCCATTTAGGGTGCTGACTGTGGTCACCTTTGCCATATATCCTCCAGTTTCTCCTGATTCTCTTTGGCCTCCATCGCTCCCTCAGGGCTACTTTAGGGAGCGGTTTGTACCCAGGTGTTTGTACGTGTTCTAAGGTTGGACGGTAAAAAAAAAAGATAACTACAAGACACTGAAGACAAAGTGTGACAGCAGCAGAGAACATAAAGCACCATTCTTTGATTTGACCATTCACTGAACCCCTCCCCCAAAGAGAAATTGTCCATAAGCTGTAAAAATGTGATCATCATTCAGATATATATGGCTCAAAACCAAGCATGTTATTTGGTCATTTAAAAAGCAACCTTACCTTATGAAAGCATAGCACCAGGTCATTCCAACTCTGTATTTCCATGTCTTCTAAACGGATCACCGTCTGGTGAGGATGCGACTATGATAACATGTACGTAACCATTCAATGCATATTTAAGACTCATTTGCAGGATTCTTGAATTAAAATGAGCTTTTTTTTTTTTTTTAGAAAAACATTTTTCTAGCAAGTGTTAGTTCAGCAAATTCCAGTTGCTGGTAAGAAGTTTGGCAACTGTTTCAAAAAAACTAAGGAACTACTGTATGCGACCTGCACAGCGAGACGGAAGAAACGAGGTATTGATCACGCGTGCACATCGCGGTCTGCAAACCACCTTTACGAACTCACCAGAGACACTGACATACCGTGCTGTTTGTCCTCGTGTCTATATGTTTGCGAGCTCGACAAAGAGAGAACAGCAAGAGCGAGGGAGCAGATGAGATATTTCAAAGGCCATAAAACACAGGAGTAAACAGGATTCCTACCTTTATTGATTATTTGAGCACTGGTTGGAGGGTTTGTAGGTTTATGTTGACTTATAAACAGTCTGGGGACTGGCTTCCTGGGTCTGATCGATGCAAGGCCCAGCTAGGTTAGAAGGGTTGTTCCCTTAGCTGTGAGCCTACACCGGCTTTATGATAGTCAAAGGTTTAGGGTTATGCTCGTAACATGCATGAAGCCACAGAGGTGGTAGCTATTTTCTGAGCATTTAAAGGCCCCATAATGTCTGTCTTTCAACCCTACTTTACTGCCTACCCTAACCTCATGATCCCCTTCTCTCCTCCCTTTGCCCCCTCTGCTCCTCCTCCTCCCCCCCATCTTGTTTTCTCCATCTTCCTTTGACCCCACTGTTGTTCCCTTCTTCACCTCTTCACCCGTTCGCTCGCAACGGCACGGACTTACGTACCCCGCGCGCCGACAGTGAGAAAATCAATAACATCATCTCGACACTGTCTCAATTTTCAATTAACGACTTTGAGGTCCGTCTCACCAGACACATCCATCACTGCAGATCGCATCAGACGCGAACTCTCACCATCAACGCTCAACACAGCCGACACCCTGTGCACACAGCGACACACCACAGAGATGAAATACTCAAATCGTGTTCTCAAAGCTGTTCTTCTTCACGTTTTATACAAACAATGGGTCGATGGAATGGGTCGCCGGTTGTGACTCAACTCTGCAGGGTTGAACTTTGTTTCCAGCTGCAGGCAGGCAAAGTTTGAAGAGCCGGATGATTTTTCTCAGAAGTTGTTACAGCCTTAAAAGCTAAATCCTAAATCCTAATAAGCAGACAACCGTTGCAACAGTTTTGTCATAATTTTAATATTAATAGGTGATAATATGTCGCAGCTGTGCAGATAAAAGCGACTGAAGCGCTCGATGCAAAGTGTTGCGTTCAGGTGTGCTCGAGTAAAAATCAAATGTAATTTCAGCGCGGTCTTTAACAAAGCTGAATTATTAATATACTGTAGCTTAGATGTAGCTACTGTAAGCACTCCATACACTGCTGGGTGGTTTAATATGTCATGAAGTATTTCATCTCTACATGGAGAATATTTACAGGATTATTTTGTCTTTTTTCAATTAGTGCTAGTAGAAATGATTTGTAGCCACACATAACTGTGTGCTGTAAATAAGCACATTTCCCTCAGCGTGCTGCGTCTCACAATACGGTAAATATAATCAAGTGACTCTAACTACTTTCTTGACCAACCCCCCAAAGAAACCATCAACAAACACTGTCCCCGTCAGCCCCCATGCAGAGGTACGTATTGTGTCAATAGCACATGCAACATACCCATCATGGAAATTCTTTCCCCCCCATCTGAACTTGATAAACAGCCAGTGGACTCTGAAGCTATCTGCGTCTTGTTTGCAGAACCACAATGATCCCGCGCTCATATGCTTTCAGAAAAAGAAAACAAAGTGATAAATCATGAAATCATCCTCCTCCCATTTCCCCCCCCTTTTTTTTTTTTACCCGGCAGTCAGCAGATTGGCAGACACCCAGGCGGTGTCTTTGATGATAAAGCTAATTAATGTGGCAATTAACAAAGGCTCTATATTGCTGACGAGGTCAGACGAGCTAAGACACACTTTTTTTTTTTTACTCATATAGACGTGCGCATATATACAGATAAATGTCTGTCAGGTAAGGGGCTCACGGGGAAACGGTAATTAGGTGTAGTTGTCTGTGACGTGGCTACAGACGCATAAACCTGCAATGCAGATAAACATGTAAGGAGTTAAATTCACTCTCATGTAGAGTCCAAAGGGTGTGGATGTAGCATCAGGTGCTTCTGCTGCTACCATCAAAGAAATGGGTAAAATTATGCAAATGTAGCATTCCTGGAAACTCTGGGAAAATTCAATAACCTCTGTATCGTTTCCTTGGCAACGGGAGGCCTTGTCAGTTGCAGCGTAACCATTGTGCTCCCTCGGGCAGTCTCTGCGAGGATCTCTCTTTGCTGTATGTCATGTTTACATTATCAACCCACGCCGCTCCCAAAAGCAAACATATGGCACTCTATGCGGCGGTCTATACGTCTGTGAAGAGGGCTGCAGAGGGAAATCTGGAACGTGGTTCCAGCTTGCATGTGGGCTCAGCGGAGGAAGGGTTTGTGAAAAAATACCGATCGACTCTATGGATCTGTACATTTGGAAAGGTTGGAAGGGAGATTAATCATGCGTTGCATGAATTCCAAAGCGAGGCGTTGGAAAATCTCAGGAAATAAGCAAACACTCTGCGAGCAAACGCAACGCAAGCCTGGTCAAGAGGGAGAATGTCAGATGTTTCTGTGCTTCGTCCCCGCGGGCCTCGCCTTTGTGTGGTGGCCAAAGCTTTCTTCCTTCATTTGTCTCCGCTGTCAGCAGTAAAATGAAAGATTGGAGAAAACCCCCGACGATTTATCCGCTTAACATCTGAGGGACAAATACGGAGAGAGAGGACAACGCCCTGCCATTTTCTCCTGATGCTACATATACACATAAACCTGTGTTTATTTAAAAAGACCCCTCCACACACACACACACACACACACACACACAATGACATCACCACATAGTGCTGTAGCAGTTTTTTAATCAAGCACTGGTTAACTATCTAATCAGCCATTCGCCAACCAATTAAATCTCATGATTGCCCTACTTAAGAGGTATAAGTAATTTAATTAGCATGGCTGGCTCCTCTTTATGGGTGAAAGAGGAGCTGCTGAATGGTGCTACAGCGAGCTGCTTGGGTCCATCCTCATTTACATGCGTCACCTACAGGACATCTGCATTTATTGTCTGTCAAGAAAATGAAGCTAGGGTTAAGCTCTGACAGGTACGCACACACACACACACACACACACACACACACACCCACATAGAAATCAGTACCGTGTGAAAATGGGAGACATGGTTTGAATAAAATTTTGTCAATGGCTGGAGCAATTCAATTCCACCGGGCATGGATGTGCCACCACCACTGAAGCTGGTGCAGGGACTCTATTTTTGATGGACACCACCAGCAGCCTGCATCAATCTGCTCAGAGAATCCGGTTGATTTTCAAAATAAAACATCCTGTGCAATCCTCTGAAAAACAGCCAAAAGGTAAAACATGTAACTACGTATCATATTTACATATTTAGAAGAAAAATCACCAAGACAGAGACCTGCCCAGTGAGAGTACTACTCCACATAAGAAGTTTGAGTCAGAACTTTTTAACTAATTGTAACTTTGCGTTGGATCTTCCTAAATAGTATTCTTACAGGATTACTTCATTGTCAGTTAAACAACAACAAATTGTGGTTAAATCCTGCATCAAGACTGCGAGGCACACACCCTGACTTCAGACTTTTTCTAGATGTGAATGTCTAAATGAATAAGACTGAGAACAATGTGGCTGTCCACACGTTCACATTCCAGTAAAACATTCACAACTCCCTCGACACGTTTGGAGTATTTGCACAATATTTGCATACAATGCAGCACGGCAGACAATTATAGTGTTATTTTTGTCCATGTGGTCATCCAGTCTTCCATTCATTCACTGTTTTTTTTTGTTGTTTTTTTTGCGCTGGCACCTTTCCAGTTCCCAGCTGATGGTTCTCATCTCCTCATCCGATCGGCATATCCCCACTAGATGTGTGTATTAGTATACAGCCAGCATAGCACAAAGCTCTTCTGTTACAAACAGGAAAGTGACGCATGCAAAGACACACTCGCACTCGAGCTCCATTCAGTCCTCTGTCATCTGATTTCTGTCACACTGTCATGCCAGATCTTTTGGTATGGGGGGAAAAAATGCAGGATTAGATGCTTGTGTCGGATTTTCCGTATTATCTACATGTAACCGTTTCATTACGAAACATTACACGAGATGGAGAAATCCGCCGGTGCTGAGCATTCATGAGGGTGCTTGAATTAAACAGTTGGACTTTCCATCATTGGCTCTGCACATGGAGGTTGCAACCCATCTGGTAGGGATACAAAGATGGGGGGTTGGGAGAGGAGAACACATTTCAGATTTACAGTAAATGTGCAGCCATTTCATTCCCTTTAAGAGGTTTGTTTCTCGTTCATTCGAAATATTTCATATCAGGATTTAGCAGGATTTCTATCGGGTGTGAAATCGATCACAAAGCGAAGATAAAATAATTGTTAAACAACATAGTTGGTGGTTGTTTGCATGTTCAGTTGCAATGGTAATTACACATCAAACAGGATTTATGTGAGTCCAACTAAGGCCTCAATCAACTACTACTACTCTAGGCTTCTTTCTGCACTTTGCCATCTGAGTCAAGTGTCAAGTGGCGAGGACGGCACCGCCATGTTACTGGTATAATGTTGACAAGAAACACAAAAGGGAAGAGTAGAAATAATGGCGGTTAGGGAACCCAAACTGTGCCGTTGGTTACAATTTAACTTATTATTTTGTTCCTGTTTTCAACGTAGAGGCCAATTAAGTGACAAAAACATTGTTATTGCCTGTTTTATGATTTTACACCTCCTATTGTCAGGAAATTGTTTGTCAGTGCCTCCAAATAAAAATTACAAAAATGATCCATGTGACCATTTTCTGATCTGAACGTCTGTGGTTAATGTTTAGTTTGATTTAGGTGCAAAACCTACTTGGTTTATATTATTAATGCAACCAACAAACCAGCAAAATAAATAAATAAACCAGCACTGACATAAGAAATAAGAAACTGTCTGTTGTTTTTCCTGTTTTATTTTGTAATTCTCCCCTCTCCATGTCTTGTGTGTCTTTACTTCTTGCCTTTGTGTTTTTCCCGCCACTTTTAATTATCTGCTCGTCCCTGATTGGTTTCACCTGTGCCTAATCGCCGTCTTGAGTATTTAGTCTTTGTGCTGGCATCCTGTGTCTGTTTGCCAGTGCTGTGTCCAGTTTCACTCTCAGTTCCTGCTTCTCTTCCTCTCTGTTTTTTGGACTTCTGTTTTACTTTTGTGCTTCTCTTCTCTTTTTGTCTTCTCTTTGATTTATGGATTCCGTTGGCTTGTTTATTTTTAAACTTTGAACTTTATGTCCACTTCCCCTTCGTGCCTGTTCTTGGGTCCCCTACCCTGAAATTTGAAACGGTTCTCTAACGTCTCGCCAGCTCCCCCGAACATATGGAATACATAACAGAGTGCAGAGACAGTCTCTCCACGGTTAGAGTGTAACCGTACGATGTCGTGTCATGTCCCGTGAAAGATAACATTTGACTATTCAAAAACAGTCTGTTCAGAAAAGGCAGGCAGGTAGTCTGACTTTTATGCCTCTTACAGTTGCACTGAGTTGCACAAACAGTTATATTATATTGCTATATATTATGAGTTTTGTTCAAATTAAAATATTAATAATGCTGTGGAGGGTCATAAAATGTTTTATTTACCTAATCTAATTATCATCATACACTGAATGATATTCTGAAATATTCATGTACATTATACTTCTTGCTGTTGTGTTGCTAGGTAACGTGGCACTAAACACTGCATGGGTTTTAAGCAGAAAGGGATTCAAAGAGGACTCTGCATACAGATTTCTTTCTTTTCACTGTACACAACTCGCGTAGATCCGTATGACGTCATTACAGGTTATTTTTTTCCAACAAAAGACATGTGACAACTGTTTTTTCCTGCTCAAAATCTTGCAGGTTTATGCATCTTTTTGGATTTTAAAAGTTCAGTTCAGACGAGTTCTGGATCCTCTCCCAAACTGTGATAGAAAGGGCTGGACTCATAGTATACATAGCAGAAAACTGGCTTGTGCCTCTCACATATAGATGCTGGTTGCTCGCCCGATAAGTGCTGCAGAAAAACAATCACAATGAGTGACATTTATTCGTCTGCAGTGACGGTTAACATGGCACATGGGTCTGCTGATAACTGTGCGCTGTTTAGAGTTTAACACGGTGTCAGCTGCTCCAGCGGCCCGGAGGGAAATTGAAGAGAGCACTGCTTCCAGGTAGTGTCAAGCCCAGGATGCCGTCGGTGCCCTTGCAAAATGTTGTAGAGGAAGAGATTTCTGGCTGAAATAGCTGGACAAGTCGCCAAGCTCATCGCAGGACACATTCACATTCATAGTCAATGAACCTATTAAGTGCATGTGTTTGGACTGTGGGAGGAAGCCGGAGTAAGAGAACCCACACAGACACGGAGAGAACCTGCAAGGTCACAGCCGAGGTTTGAACCAGGAACCTCCCGTGCTGTGAGGCGACGCTGCTTAACCGCATGGCGCACCAGTGGCTCTCATAATGACTAAACAAATCACATCCTGTCCAGGAGGCTTAAAGGTGAGCATAAAGAGAGGATGACAGACAGAGAGCTCGGTGTTGAGTTTAGTGTTTGCTGGCTCCTAACTGACTCCAGTGAAGTGTGTACACAGTGCTAAAAGAGGTCTGCTCTCACCCAGGAGAGCCCCATCGCTCATTCAGCAGCTACTCCACCTTTTAACTGCACAGCCCTCAAGTTCATAATAGGATGAACTCCTATGCACTCTAAAAACATCGTTTCTGGGCTTGTTGCCACATTCCTAAAAGCATTAAAATGTTTGCATGCGGTGGGCTACTCTATTTACGCAGTGGGACACACTTCTTTATGTAAATGTGCTGGCAATTGTTGGTCTCATGTTTGAATAAGTGTCTAAGAAATGTTTCCATAAAAGTCTGCTTCACCTCAACTCTGTGATTTACGAAAAGATGTTAACAGACAGACGCTGAGCTGGGCGTCTTGCTTTTGGACCGGCTGCTATGTCTTGTGTTGTTGACCTTGCTTGATGTTTGCCTTGCTAGTTTTTGATAATAAGTAATGTTATCATAATAAAAAGATGTCCGACGAGGTAGTCACCAATCATTTTTCATCTAGAAAATATGTAAATATTATTTGAGGTTGTCAAGTTGTGCAGGACATAGAGAGAATAGAATTTGTTTCCCTTACGATGCAAAACAAAGCAATAAACATTATTTATTTATTTATATATATATATGATAATATAAACAGTACAGCATAAAATACAGCAATGTTACTGTACATAGTGCAGTAAAAACAGCAGCTGGTTTATAACCTGTCACATTATGATGGACTATTCAAAGCTATATTAAGATGGCATATTAGGGCGAGCTTGTTGTGCCTCTTGCCCAACATTACTACTTGCTGTTAAAGTCCAGTCATGTTTGCATCAAGTGATTTACATAACAGACACGATGACTTTACAGAAATAAAAAAAAAAAGTTTTATCTGTTTGTTTTCATCTGTTTATCTCTCTCTTCCACATGAGCACCGACACACGCCCTTAACATTTGGAGGTAGTAAGTCGTCCCCTCAACTCTTCTTGTTGCACAAATAGCTGACATTAAAAACTAGTAGGTCACCTTGCACTGAGAAGCACTCAAATGTATGTTTGCCTCTATGCCAGGGGGCTCATTGTTCCCGCGTTGGGAACAGAACATCACGCCGCTGAAGGCGAGTTTAATTTGTACTACTTAGCACCCTGCACCCTCAGAGCTGTAAAAAGCCGCATGGAGAACACACCTTTCTCCCAGTCAGTTGAAGTACATGGAGTGAAAAGCCATTCCACACACACACACACACACACACACACACACACACACACACACACACACACACACACACACACACACACAGTTTAAACATAGAGCAAGACAGAGTGTTCCTCCCTCAGAGCAAATACCAGTTCATCATTGGCAGGAACGGTCCTGCTGATAAGTAAAGAGATGTTTATTCATTAGCTGAGTGATAAGTTCACCGAGGATAATTCTGCATGAATGTCTGTCCTCTTTTTCCCTCTTAAAGAATTCTGTTCATGCAGCCGATGACGTTGCTGCTGTGTGTACACACACGCACGTAAACCAATTGTACTACAATTCATGGTCATGTGCTTTCCATAGCTGAAGAGAGTGATAACGCACAACCTTATCTGTAACCATGACAACACGCTGGATCCACTGCGGGCCCTCTGACGCCCGTTCTGAATCGGCAAAGTGTTGCGAATGGTGTTCAGATAGGAGCAGAGGACTGCTGCTGCTGCTGCTGCTGCTGTGGGAAAACTGTGAGATAGCAGGACCTTTTGATAATTCAGATAACACGTTTAAAAAGAAGAAAAAAAATCCAGAAGGGGTTCCGGGTGCACTTTATGTTCTGATGACCTTCGAGTGTATTGTTGGTACTGGCCTCAACACCTTCGACTCGAGACGGACAGAAAACGTGCCGCAGGACCTTCATCACACACTGTCTAGACTGAGGAAGAATACGATGTACCTGCTGTGGATGACGGATATTAGTCAATATTTGGACCCAAAACATGGCGCTCTTATTTGAGTTAGACATAACAGGAGGCCAGCACCCAGTCCCCCACCCGCCCCCGACCGTCTGCTGTCCTCTGCAGACAGAAAGGTCAGCCGGAGAACACCATAAAGAGGAGTGGAACGTATTCACCGAGTTCCTCTAAAGTTCAATCAGATTCAGCAGAGGCCCACCTCTCTCTCTCACTCTCACTCTGTCTGTCTGTCCTGTCCTGGTCTTTCCTCATGTGTGTGTGTGTGGGAGGGAGAGAGAAAGGCAGCAAAAGACACTGAGATTTTTAAGATTGTGTTTATTAAGCAAAGGGGGAGGTCCCCTGACCCTGAGGCAGACTGAACCCGGGGTCAAAACAACAGGAAGGAAGTCACATGACCCATTCAAACTCAGAGAGTAGGGGGTCGGGGGGTCGGGGTGGTGGCAGAGACAAACACAGACAAGTGGAGGGTTGAAGGGATCTGGGATCTGTTCTTTTCATTCTTGTTTTTCTCAGTCGGTCTGACCCAGGTGTCTGCAGACATGCTTTGGCGCCTGTCCAGGTGTGGATTACAACATCAAGACCACTACAGGGGAAAACAAGAAGAAGCGTGAGGCAGAAAAGAGGAGCGGAAAAAGTAAAAGCGACAGACTCGGAGACAGAAAGAGAGCAAGACGTCATACATTTTTTCACTCAACATGTCATTCTCTGTTACCAAGACGAGAAATGAATAGACGAAGCTGCCTAGCAACATTTAACCGCGTGTAAACGAACGTGTCTGCATGTGCGAGTGTGCGGCAGAGCACAGAAAAGACCCGGGTTGAAGGTTAGTGCAGGCTCGAGGAGTCAAGAAAGAGTAAAATAGGTGGTGCCCACTTCTTTTTCTTCCACTTTTTTTTACGAGAGATGTCCAGGTCAAGAGGCAGGATAAGCAGCGGCCATTAATGACACACGTTATTGGTCCCACAAGTCCTAACAGAGTGGTCGTGTGATATTGGGTCATATGAAGGCAGGCTATGAGAACTGCCGGTTTATTGGTGGGCTGTTAAACTTTGGCCTTTTCATGTTTCCTGTGTGAGGTATCTCTGTGAGATCACTCGCAATTGGGGAAAGGAGAGCAGCCCTGCCTTTGCTGTTACAGTGTGTGTCATTAAAAATAGGTCACAAAGCAGAGGGGACAGAAATTAATTACTTCACTCCTGTCACTGCAAACAAAGTTGCAGAATGGCAGATGCATAACTGTGTTTTCATTAGTGAAAAATCACCTGAAAATGAGGATTGTTCAGTTTTTGTTACCTTAAAATGAACCTTTAATATTCTACAGTAGTCCTGAACAGACAAAATAAACACTGGCTCTAGACAGGACGTTTCTTGCACGTTTTACGACCACCATACTTTCTCCTTCACGTCAGGGAGAAAACAGTGAGTCAGCAGGTACACTGCCACAAAAATGGTACACTGGTCCTTCCAAGTATTTTACTTTGTAACATTTAACGTCGCACTCCATCACAGAGTAAAAACAAGTCGTAATAATCCGAGAATGAAGAATGAGTCTGAATAAGGACATACAATAACACAAACTGATCGAGGCAGCATTTCTAGCGACATCAAACTGCATTTTTTTTATGTTCGGTGGCTTTGAATATGAGAAAGATAACATAACTGTCTCTGTTTCCATTAGGTCGGCGGACACTTCTTGATCTAAGTTTATCCATCCATCCATTTTCAGAAGTTCAAACCGGGAACCTTCTTGCTGGCGACGGTGCTCACCACTGCACCACTGTGCTTTGGTTTAAGTTTAATCCGCTCATACAAAACTAATTTTACTTTTACTTGAGTAAAATATTTGAGTCCAAGTGCATACTTTAATTTCTGAAAAAGTCATTTCCTAAAACAAACCTCAGGAGCAGGGTGTATATAAAACGCTGCATATGTAATTTCCCACTCTTAAGCTGGTATTTACAATAAAACAGAACGTTCAGTGGGAGCGTAACTCATGCTTCAGACGTGATGTATGGATTACAGTTTTCTAAAGAAAGTCATGGGCGATATAATAACACGCAGAGGGAAACGTGTTCAGAGGAAGACTCAAAAGATCATATGCCAGCTTCACCTTTATTTATTGTTTTTTCTTTCATTTTGGTTTTGCACGTGTACACACACACACATGCAACCGCTTCACACACACACACATGCAACCGCTTCACACACGGGCTGCGTTGGCGTCCTCGTCCTGTGTCAAGTACAGGAAGGAAATTATTAGCTTCCTGAGGAGCTAATGGGACCGGCCACGCGGGGATCAACAGACATAGAGGAGGACAGGATGAGGTCAGCAGTGTTATGGATTGACCGGTCGGAAACTCTCAGTATCAGTTACCGCACGAGCACGAGACATTTAGAAATTGAGAGGCGAATGTGGACTGGATGGATTAAAAGACAAAAATAGGAATGAACGATGGGAAATGTCAGCGTGGAGGCTTTTGCACAGAAATCAGTCACAGTCATGTGTGGAGAGTGTAATGGGCTGGTTTAGAGGATGGGGAGTGAAAGTGATATTGTTCCAGGCAGGATGTTGGAGGTCAAGAGGCTCTCTGACCAAGGATACACCACGGCCAAAACACTCCATTAAAGCTGGCCTGACCTTCAACCTGCCACCGCTGTCAAAGAGACCGAGATTTGGACAGCGCCAAAATGTCCGGCGCTCCTCTTATCAGCTCTCTGATGATAATTATTGTGTGTACAACGCAATATGTGCGCGCTTATGTCCGTCTTTGTGTGCCGCTGTCCAACGCGGCGTGTTTGAACAGCAGCTACCCGAGAGTGCAGGTAGTCCAAACAAGGTCACAGTGTACCTGGGGATTTTCCTGTGACCTGGAGAAATGAGACAAGTTGGGCAAAATGCCAATAAATCCAAGCCGAGGAGAGGAACATGAGATACATGTAATGTGCTGACATGCTGTGTCTCCCATTTTTTTTGTTCACACATTTGAATTTCAAGTCGTGTGGCTGGACAGATGTTGTTTGGTATATTGTTGTTGGTGATGGCGGTGAGCTCATCACGCTGTCATTACCGCAGAGAAAAACACACAGATTCCCTGTAAACACAAACACATCCCTCTCGCTGTCTCTTTCGCTTACGCGCAAACACATTTGCCCAATCCTGCCCCTCAGCTCAGCTTTGTTCCAGCGAGCAAGTGGGTTTAAAAAACAAATGACGTGCTTGGCCTTTTATTATGTTCCGGACACTGTTTTTCCTGAGGCTGGAATGTGGACAGGAATGTGTTGTTGTTCTGCGAGCGCTCAGAGGGAGAAAAACCTATCATGCTTGAGGAAAAAGAAGAGAGGGGGGTAGAAGGAAGACAAGAAAGAGAGAGTGAAGCAGAAGTTGTGAATTCATTCTCAGTATGGTTGTGTGTGTTTTCACTGCCCTGCTCTGTCTCTGGTTTTCATTAACAGCTGTTTTGCTGCTCCGTGTTCAGGCCGGGCCAACACTTGCATAACAGCCTGCCTGTTATTGGCCTGCTAGTCTAAACTCTGCTGCTCGTCTCTCTCTCTCTATCTTTTTTATGTAAACTTTTAATGTACTTCACCAGCTTTGTATGTAAGTCAGCTGGAACAGCCACACTCAGAGGCGGGGCAAAGAGTCAAACTATCACAGAGAGGGGTGAGACGCATAAATCAGTCAAATGTTGGAGTCTAACAGCGCAGACTTTCAGACGGTCGTGCCTTAAAGGCATTCACGTCGCTGCACTTTGTAGATACAGAAAGTGATGGAGGTCACTGGTGTGAGGAATTTTAAAAGGATGCTTAAGACAGAAGGTCAAACCCTGAGGACTTTATGCCTCCACACAACAGGTCAGTCAGTGTGAACGTTGGATTGTCAGAAAGTTACTAAAACTGTTGGACGTAGCCCCCTCTAACGCCAAGAACCCACCGGGCACATCTCTGTTTTGGTCCGTTCTCTACACGAATTCAAACCCTACCAACCCTAACCCTTTTGCCCACCAGCCTTCAGATTTGGTCACTTTCCCTTGTTTCAGTGTTTCTAGATATGCTTTAAAATATGTAAATATGCTACATAGCAGCTGTTTTTACCACCAGCAGTTTGCTTTTGAATTTTTCTATACTGCTTCTGTGTCTGACTTTAGTTCAGTTTGCTTCGTGCAGATTGATGCAGGCCGCTCATGATGAACAGATGAACAGAGAACAGTTGAGTTGATCTTCGCAGAGCCGAGCTGAGACCCGTTTCTGAAACAGACCGCTGGGGTCTATCTCTTATCCACAGCGCACACTAAACGCGTCACATCCGTGCCTGGTGGAGTTTGGGGATAAGGTGTTCAGGGAAGAGATGTCAGATGTTCAACCATCCAACATGCACTCTTATCAAAGCGTGCCAACATCTCAGGAAGGACAAGGAGCGTCTTCTGTGGCAGTCTGTCCTGTTGGCTCTATATGCTCTAGCATTTTGAATGGATCCTATTAACTTTATTATTGTTTGCTTCTGTGTGTTCCACAAGTGAAAACCACAGGCTGAGAATACCGGTGCAAAGCAAAGAAAAGCAAAACTTTCCATCATCAACTTTTCAGACAGAATTTCTATTCTGAACACGTGACGGGACATCTCATCGATCGATTTGTTGTGGGTTTCGTTCGGTTATTTATTTATGTGCAGGCACAGGATGTTCATGCAGGCAGTCAGCCGTTTCAAAAAATTATTTAAGCTCTGTTAAAAATGATGAGTACGTATTCACAACCTGTTTGACGTCTTGGCCAGGAATTAATGAGCTTGGGTTTCAGTTCCAAAAAAACGTCTTGAGAAGTCAGAAAGTAGTTTGTTTTGTTTTGGTGTTTTTATGGAACTTGTTGACAATTAGAAAAATATAGAATATCACCATCCTCACAAACAAATATAAGATGACATGAAGCTTGGTAGTCAGGTTACTAGTGAACTACAGTTACAGTCCTGGTGTTGCACTCAGGTAGGCTCTGTTCAGCATTCTGCCCGGTGCTCGCTGCAACCAAGATACTGTGAAGACAAATCTCGACAATTTGTTTCTTACAGGATTGCGACACGTTATCAGGTCGGTGTGCTACCATTTGAGACACGCGGGGTCATCCATGTGTCACATATCCTGCTTTGTAAAGTAAACAGCAAACAGGGTCATGGTTGAAACAATCTGAACGCTGTGCACATGTGTAAGATACCTTTTTGTGGGTGTGATTGATCATGTAGCTCATACGTTACACAAAAACACACATCTGTATGGCGAATGGGTTGTGGATTCGATGTATCCGAACGTGAGAGCGCATGCATGAGAGAGGAAGATGCAGGAATTAGCGTAAGGAGTAAAAAAAAAAAAAGTGGTTGTATGTGTAACAGGCTCATCCTTCACCAGGGGCGCTCAGGGACCTATTTGTCCCAGCAGGGAGAGGCGGGTGAGGGATGAGGTCTAGAGCCCCCTTGGCCTGTCTGGAGCTCAGAGCGGGACAGGAACACCCAAGATGGATGAAAGGGGGTTGGGGGGGGGGCCTAAACGAGAAAAGGTGGATCAAAGAGCTGGAGAGAACGGGAGCGGAGGAGAGCATAGCTGGGAGGACGGGGGAAGAGAAGATGAGCGATGGCTGGATGGTCTTTCTTTTGATCCATCATTGAGTGATGCTCCATTCAATGTGTTGACTGAGACCACCTGGGGGACTCCGAGGGAGGCTGTGTGTTTGTTTATTAGCGCTCAGGGGGGAGGGGTATCACTCGGCTATAGATGGCTGTCAGCCTCACAGCCCTCCACATTAGGGTGATTGAAGGCAACTGATGGCCCACTTCCACACAGTGTCAATGTCTTTGGAGAGCTCAGTAAACCTGCTGTGTGATCTCAGTGATGGAAAACAGCTTTCATTACTCTGATACAGGAGAAGCCAAACAAGGAAATCTTTTGTATCTCGAAGCCCATTTTGTTATTGCTGTCAATGAAATGAATAGTCGGGCGGGGGAATCAATCCGTGCCTCTGTTTTATGGATGCTCTGGCTCTTTTTTTTTTTCCTCTGCTTTTCTTACTTTGCTTTGAAAAGAAGAAACCTTGTGTTGTTCAACCCGTGTGTCTCCCTAATTATTTATTTATCTTCCCTTCACCAGTACCAGCCTCAATCATTCATATAATAATGTGGTAATTCCCAAATGAGACTCCCATCCCCCCTCACTTCTCCTCCCACTCTTCCCGAGCTAGGCTTTCCACAACCAACCAACTATCCTGTTTGTCACTTGCTTGTAATTTTGTATGAGCCTCACACACACACACACACACACACAAATGATCTCTTGCAGGGGTCAATGCACAAGCTCAATGCATCTTTTGTGTCCAGAGGTGTTATAACTCAAAATGTGAATTAAAGCCACGGTGGGCATTGTCCGCTCCACATCCATCGCCGCTCTCAAACATTTTAAAAGGAGTCAGTCTGAGATTAGTGATTCGAGGACGATGTCTGCGTGTCCTTGCACACCTCCGTGCGTCATATGGAGAGCAGCCGAGATAAGACATGAGCCCTGAGAATTCAGAACATTATCAGAGATAGAGAAGAATGGAGATAGAGGCAACAGACAGATAAGAGAAAGTGAAACATATGAGGTGTTAAGATACATTTTAAGAACATGTTAAGTAAAGTGTTGTGAATGGAGAGAGGAGTGATTATAGAGACAAACACCAGGAGATACCAGCTGTATGTTAATATTCATTTCATATAAATCATTTTCAAACGTTTTTTTTCTGGAATGCAATGGATATTTCAGACTCTTTCAGAGAGTACACTTATTAAATCTTGAAAATATTAATTAATTCCGTTAGTTTGCCTTGTAGACTCACCTTAGTTCGTTCTTTCCAGTCCGACCCTGTAAGATTTTAACACTTTTAACTGATAATTATGTCTAAAAGGCCAAATTCCGATCAGGCCCTGCAGCGAGTAGTCACAAGTTTGTGCAGCAAGCAGTCACTCGACCACAGCTGTCTCCCACTTTAGTTCATGAACCCTCGTGCTGGGGGGGGTGTTTATTTGTGCTCAATGTAACTGCTACGAAAAAATCAGAAAATAATCAATTTTTCGCCGATTCACCAGCTTTCTTGATACAGGCGCTCCCTCACTCTCATTTACTGTCTGTGTTGCTCGACCACTGCTCTCTTTCCCCCTTAAACCAAAAGAAACTTCTTTGCGTCTCTATTTTGCGGCGCAGACACGACAGAGACATAGCCGTAGAAGCTGGTACATGAAATGGACAAAGCCAGAACACAACAGTTATCACAGTTTAGTCCATGAACTCCTGGATAGTACTCGGCTTCAGTGACATTTCAGGCCGACTGTGAACACGTTTGACTCAACTCCTCAACTCACCTCACCTCCTCACCTGGTTGACTGTGTAAATGTCACCTGACTGTAATTTGACGAACACTAAACGTCTGCATGTAGAGGCAAGAGGCTCATTAAACAGTTTGTGGAGTATTTGTCATGGCGTTAAAAGTGGTAGAACCATGAAAGGGGAACACAAATTTCTGGTTTGAGTTAGAACCTCAAGTTGTTCTTCATGGTAATACCATAGGGAAGGAACCTGTTGGTTCTTGAAAGAACTATTTATTATGACGTTATTTCAAGAACCTTTAAAGATCATTGCTCTTCCTCTGGGCTTGGTCATGATTACCCTTTTAAAGCAATTCTCTAGACTCTAGACTCTTGGGAGATGTAGGGAAATCCAAAGTGCCACTATCCTGCAATCGTCACAGTGGCCATTGTTCAACAAATCGTCTCACTTTAATTAGTTTTAAAGAGTTGGGTTGCACTGGAGCAGGTTTAGCTAATGGTTAATGGTTAATGGCTACTGGATGCTGTAGGATCAAATCCCAGTTTCACCTCGATTTTAACTGGAAACCGATACTCATGAATAAGTGTGGTGTTGAATGAAAACAAATTAGCACGGATTCCCAGTAATGTCCAGAGGACTGTTTCTTTTTTTTTTCTAGTCAATGAAGAAACTATTCATTTGTTCCCTCTGTTGTCTTTTGGATATTTGACACACATTCATGCGAGTCAGATGTTTGTATTCTCTATGAAATTACAATATGCAAGCAGTTATACATGCATTTTGCGTAATAAACACAAAAGCTGAGCTGTCAAAACTGTTTATCTATCAGAG
This sequence comes from Larimichthys crocea, assembly GCF_000972845.2. Lineage (NCBI taxonomy): Eukaryota > Metazoa > Chordata > Actinopteri > Sciaenidae > Larimichthys > Larimichthys crocea. The sequence goes on from NC_040028.1 coordinate 17,399,288, forward strand.
CTGAAATCCTCCCCAACACACTTGTCTGCATACCTGACTTAAATGCATAATTATGTTTGTGCTTCGGGGTAACGCTTGTCCCCACACTGCTGTCCAAACCTCTAAACACTGAATGAGCCCAACACGGAGATTCCAGTGAGTTAGTCATGTTGTGTACACACTTACTTGACCTCTTGTTCTCTGAATTGCAAGATACTAAAGATCACAGACAACAAAAACAAGACAAGATATTCAGACTGAAATGCTAAAGCGGGTTGCAAAAGCTGGAATTACCCCAATGTCTGTCAACTGGAATTTCACCAAGGTTGACCTTGTGCTGTGAGTGAATTGTTGGTTGTCCCACACAGAGTGTACTTTTTTTTTTCCTCACTATGCTAGGAAGAAGTTGACTCACATGCGTCAACACAAAAGCAGGGAGTCATCAGCTGAATCAACAAGAGTGATCGGTTTTCATTTGCCACAGGTGATGCCTGAGCAGTCAGACTCTTCCAGACCTACTGCTCATATGCTAAAAAAAAATCCACTTCCACATATGCACACACACACACACACACACACACACACACGATCCTAAAGTGAAAAACACACATGCGGCTCACTGACACTCAGCAAGCCGAAGAAGCAGATGGCGTTTCCTTCTAAGGAGCTGGTGGCTGTCTGCAGGTCGTGTGCCGTCTCCACCGACCACATCCATCACTTTGAGGCAAAAGCAGGGAGGGGAAACAGAAGACGTATAGCGGGGGCCCACTCCTAAAAGATCTCCCTCACGCTGTGCTCTGAGGGACTATGTGGTTACTTTCAAGGGACTGCACACTCAAGAGTTTCCAAATGTGTAATCCTTACATCATACACTCTGCGGGGCTACTGTTATATTCGAGATCATTTTGGATCTTTCAGTTGTCGCCTTGATTAAGCCGAGCGGTGTGGTAATAAAGCAGCAACGCTCTTGTGTGTGATGAATAACTCTACCTGTGCTTGAGGAAACATGTTCTCCAGCAGTGCAATGAGGACACACCCTGAGCTGACCTGCAGCTGTAAACACACATGCAGACGCACCTGCCAAGTATGAGTCAAGCACGGTGGGCAGGGCCAGGAGAGGGCATGAGCTCATCCTGTTGCTTCCCGCACATTCCCACATCTCATCTCCACCTCCCCCCGTCCTCTCTTTGTCTTTCCATCCCACTTACCTGCCTCTTCCTGTTCACCTCTTACCTGCCCTGCTCCCTCTTCCATTGTGTGTGTGTGTGTGTGTGTGTGTGTGTGTGTGTGTGTGTATGTGCTTATTTTCCCGTGCCCTCTCTATCATCAGAAACAGGAAGAGGTGTGTGTGTGTGTGTGTGTGTGGTGGGTTTTTGTTCAACTGGTGGCCAGGTAAAGAGGCGGGGCAGTGTGTGTTGTGTGTGTGTTTGCCTGTGTGTGTGTGTGTGTGTGTGTTGGTAGGGATTACAGTCAAAGAAACAGGAGATGCACAAGAAGCGTGAGAACATTACCTGGAAAACAGCTGGGAATGTCTGCTGAACGGGCTGACCAAACACACATATACTTAGATACACACACATACACACACATTCCTGTGAAACGCAGGCTGGATCAGACCCAACTGGGACTTCTATACTGACTCATTTCTCAAGAATCGTAGTTTCGGGTCTGGGAACTTGTACACAAACGAAGAGTTAGCTCTCCTAAAAGCCTGAACCTGCTTTTAATCAAACATGAAATGCTAATTAAACATGACTTTGCAGAACATCACCCCCGTCGGCACCACTCCATCTTTCTACCCTGTGCGTGTGTGTGTGTGTCTCTCTCTTTCAAATATTCAGACTTTGTTGTTTCTGTTTGTTGTTGCTCACAGCCTGGCTTTCCTCACATATGTACAGTACACTCATGTCACGTACAGCGTGTTTGTGTGTTAGAGCGTGGATGGGAACAAACTGGTTCCCAGATTCTAGTGGAAAGAGGAAGTTAACTCGTGTTTACCGCACTTTTACTGGCAGATTATGCAACGCTGTAAAGATGACGAAAGGTGTGTTCCAGCGCTGCATGTTTACAACGTGTATGCGAGAGAGAGAAAGAGAAGGGAGGGGAAGAGAAGCTGTTGATAGTCACTGACCATGGTGGAAACACACATAGGAAGTACTATTTGAATAGGTGCCCACAGTTTAAAGAAGGATCTGTTACACACGCACACAAACACACAAGAGTAAAATGGGTTTGCCTCAGGGTATGTGCTCTCTCTCTTTCACACACACATACTCAGTGTTCCTTTCTCTCTCCCTTGTGAACCTGCCATCCATTCTCTCCCATGCAGTGTATATACAAATATGGTGAAAACATCCCTGTATGCCGAAGTGTTTGCATTCCTGCTTGTTGGATCTGTGGGAAATCTCCGGAGAACCTGAATATAGATGAATCCGCACAGCACCAAACCACATTTACAGAGAAACTCCACTAAGTTTTTTTTGTTTTGTTTTTTTTACCCCGTCCACATATTTGGCTCGTGATCAGAGGAGGAACATTTTTTCATTCTGCAGCTGGCACCATTTGTGGTATCACCTGTGAGCCAATCCCATTTCCAACATGTCAACGTTGTCCTGAAGAATACCTTTAAAAGGCTCGGCTAAATAACTTCAAGTCTTTTTTTTTTTTTTATGTGTACGTTATTGAAATGTTAATTGATTTTGAATGTTTTATCACTTCAGGCGATTTGGAGGTTAACCACACATGCTTTCATAGAGCTTGTCAGCCTATAAAAGTGTGTATAAATACAAAAAATACATATAAACATGCTGATCTGACAGAGATCCAAGTTATATTAAAACTTTATTGTTGTTAAAGTTTTTTGGCATGGAGTAAAGTGTGCAGACGTTTTTAATTGATGACATCAAGTATCTGAGCTGAGCATCAACGCTACTGATGGGCAACCGAGGCAAGAAGTCTTTATGTGTTGTTATTTAAAGCTATCCAATCAATCGTAGGACAACTGTGCTTGTCGTCAATCCAGAAACTGTATTCCTAGACGTCACTCTAGGAAGAAGAAATATGTCAGAAATGTTAACGTGATAACGTGTCTCTGCTTTTGTACATTGTAGCGCCACAGTAAGAATTCACTAAGCGTGCGTCACACACTGGCGATATTGTAACGTTTGCTATAAATTGCAACCAAGATTGAGAGCGTGACATTCAATAACACTGCAATCATGTCGCAGTCCCTCCCCTCCCATGGAGATTACAATAGTAATGTCATTTTTTAAAAATATTTCATGTGGTCTGCCATAAGTAGGAATACACAAAAGTTTGTGTATGTTTACAGTATTTTGTCTGTTTGTGTTCAAGCGTACTCTAATGCAGAAAACATGTTGCGTACTGGCATTTTAACCCTGACCCTAAGGCTGGTCGCACAAACAGCTGAGGACTGATTGTTATGGGGTGGGGGGTGGAGGGTATCCACAAATCCACAAATGGCCATACTAGATTTTAAAAGCACACACACACACACACACACACACACACACATGCTAAGGCCACTAATGTAGTGGCGGTGTCCCAGACAGCTTTCCGGAAGGATGCCATTTCCTGTGGAGCTACTGCAGGTCTCTGTCCATAAGGCTGATGACTCCCTCGGGCATCCAGCTACTTTACGCTGCTCGTATGGTCATGTCTACTGATGCACGACCAACCTGCCTCACACACACACACACACACACACACACACACACACACACAGAGGTAACATGTAGATGATATTCCCAAGCAAGCCAGTTCATTGAGTTTGTATTATATTACTGTTCTAGTGGTTTTATCCTGACTTTATCCATGTGGTCTATGCTCCAGTATTATCTTCTCTAAGTATCACAGTTATCCTTTCCTCCTGGTCAATGTTTTGACAGTAAAGACTCCAGCGGGTAGACGGAGAGACTAAATGGCCCGCAGCTTACTCTCCATCCCCTTCTTTGCGATTTAATGAGATAAATTAGAGTCTTTAATTAAACTTTAGGAGGATGTCGAGCAAGAAGGAGAACAGGGGGCGACGAAGGGAACAGTGATGGATGAGATGCGGTTTACACAGAACGTGTCACACTTTGCTTTTCGGGATTTCACTCTCTCATTAGCCTTCTTGTATGCTGCAGGGACAAATCTGCCTAATGGACGAGATCTACCTGCAGGCTATCATTCCCTCCATCAGTCAAGCTGTATGTTCCTCTACAAACCTGCCCCCTTTTTTGGTCCCAGCTGTTCCCCTACATTCCCTTTTTTGACTTTGGCTCCATCTTTACTGCTGACATACTTGAGATTTAAGTGCAAACATGTCATGTCCCCCCACCCAACACATGCGCACAAACATATTAAACCAACCCCTCCTCCCATCCAAACACATACCACTGTCCATAGTAGACAATTAGACCTATTTCCCTCAGCATTAATTACCATTTTAATTAGCAAGGCTGTGAGAATGAGTAATCTGACAGCATATGGCTAAGGGTGCAAAATCATAATCCTATCACATTGTTATTTATTCCCTCCCAGTCGCAGGGGCTGTTTCAACATGCTGGTCTAATTACTAATGCTGGGGGTGGGGACTGGAAGCCAAGCGCAGAAAAACAATAACAATGCTAATGCTAGAGGCAACGATAGGTTAGACCTGCACCCAATTCAGGATGCACTCTTTCTTAATGGAGAGCAGGGCTTTAAAAACAAGGAGGGACACGGGCAATGAAAGATATGTCCTCTCTTTTTCTAATGAGGGGTTTTCTTAATGAAAGGGGCAGGACTCTGAAATGAAACATCTGCTCCGGTGAGTGCGTCTATTCAAATGAGCGATGAAAAGCCACGGAGGAGAAGGGAAACGAAAGGCGAGCGGCTTTTCTTAAATAACATCATTATTTATTGCATGTGTCTATAAAGAATCAATACAATCTAAAGCAATGAACTAAGTTTTTAATTATCATCTCTTAGTAGCATCACAATATGCAAGATATGAAATATTTACAATGAACAGACACAGCAAGATAAGCCAGGGCCTATATTGTAACCTTTAAGATGCTGAATAAAAACTTGAAACATTATCCAAATGCAAAACACTGCTCGAAAACATCAAGAGGCTCGATTAGCAAAAAACACACCGAAAAAAGTTTCTCATTTCAAATTTGGAGGAAAAAAACAACAAAAAAAAACATACAAACAGCAAAAAATCAGATTTTTTTTTTGTCGTTGTTGAAGGTTTAACAAACATTATTAACAGTATTTATACATTTGGTACGTCTTTGTAAACTAATTTTCAAAAGTGTAAATATTGCATATATGCCATTTGTGTTTGTACCTAAGTAACAAGAATTAATCATGTCAAGTATTAATGATTTCTCTTTTTTTTTCAGAATTACAGCATTAGAAAATGTCCTCATAGTGGCATCCATTTCAAAAGACTATTCCATGACAGTTCAAAAAAAAAAAAAAAAAAAAATCAAAGCCAAACCATACTGGTTAGCATATAACTTAATTAGTGCTTTTGTTGTATCAGAAAGTTCACTCCAACACATACTATGTACAGTACAAACAACATAAGTTATTTAACTTAACATCTCTCAAAGTTTCTCAGCATTTGCTTAAATGTAATTCTCTGTAACGACGCATTATTTACAGTATATAGGCAAAGGTTAAGTACCAGTGAATTCAGATAAATAAAGAGATACTTCCCCTGGTTTTGTATGTGTCATAGTTTTCATTCAGTACCTCTGCATGTTTCATTGTTGTCGTTGTTGTTTCACTTGTTGTGGTGTTTGTTGTTGGGTTGTGCGTCCCCAAGCTCGGAACACAGCGTGTACTACATTCAACGTGTCTTGTGTTACAATCTAGAAAAGTTTGTAAGTGCAAGACCATGCATTGGCTCCGGCGTGTCCAAAGTCCAAACTCAAAAGTGGCAGCGAGGGGCACTTTTTGAGCGATCGAGTGGCTTGTTGGACAGCCGGTCAAGACTGCGTCATACGTTGACCACATTGCCTTGCCTGACCGCGTGGCGTGACAGAGCTCCGCAATGAGGCAATCGGGTGAGAAAATGTAAGATTCTGAGCTGTCCAGTTACTCTGTATAAATAACTTCAAAACATTCATGTTCCCGTCCCTTGTCGTGACAGGTCATAAGTTCCTGGGCGTGCAGGATATCACAGGTGAACACCGGGCCGGGTCGGTAAAGTGAATAAAGGTGCTGAGACTTGGAGGGGCTCAGACAGGCCACAGATCTGGTGGTCAGGTCCAGTTGGTTCATGCTGCAGTGTTTGGGTGAATGACTCCTGCATGCATGTGTGATGCGATGCAATGTCAAGTATTCCCCTAAAGTCCTCTGGGTATTATTTTAGTGTGTATGAATCTCAGGTATATTAATAAATATATTACTCTGGATTTTTTTTTAATACATAATCTTGTCATAAATGTAACGTGGGGAGAGAAGGAACTTAATCTTAGAGAGGCTGTCTCTGAACATTCGGTGTATAAGATAACTGGTTAAATCTTTGATATACTGCGTGTTTATAGGTCCAAACTAAAAAAAAAAAGGTCCATCAGGTGGGGGCTGATGGTTAGAGTAAGGCTTTGGATTGGTGATTTTAAAAGACATTCACCTCTGAAAATAAATATTTTATATATATTTCTGCTTTGTGAATTGGTACCAACCTGGTTTTCTGTTTTTTTTCTGAGGTAGTTTTCTCTTTTTTTAAGCAAATGTTAACTTTCTTTTTTTAAATATGTTGATAAATGCCACCTCTTTTTTGCAGTACAATCTGTATACAAATTCACGCACACGCACACACACACTTCATTAAATGCATACATACATGATAAATAAATAAATATATGTAATCTGTATGCATGAAAGGGTTTTTGCATGTGTGTGTGTGTGTGTATGTGTGTGCGCGCACTATTCTCTCCAGGTTTGGTTCACAGGTTTTCAGGTGAGAGTATCTGGCAACTATTGGCTGAAGCCAAAAGAAAACCATCTGAAAGTGTATGAATGGCAATAACAACAATAATAATAATTAAACATAACAATATACTGCAGGATAATTTTACAGGCAGGAGATAAATAGTTACTTATCTATAGTTAGAGTTAATAGTCTGTTTAAGTTCTTGTTATTTTTATTTATTTTTTAAGTAATCTAGTACAGCAGCAGTGATGGCGCCTGAATGTTTTGGTGCCGAGACAAGTGGAGGGAAGATTTGGAGCAAGGGTCAAGTGTCCGTGTTGCCATGGTGATGGCCGTCCCCGTGACCATCGAAAGGCGGCAAAGAGGTCAAAGGACATCGACTGCAGCGCATGGTCCAGCTGTCGCCGTGGCGACCTCGTCACTTGGCTGCAGCGAAATCCTACGTTCACAGGAAAAAAGGAGGGAGAGGAGAGCGAGGCGGAGCGGGCGGAGGGGGCGTATGAAAGGACCCGTCAGCCTTCATTCTGAAAGAAGAAGAAGGAGGAGAGAGAAAGAAAACACAAGTGAGTTTCTTGTCAAGTGATCTACGGACATGATGTTGAATCTAACTGAATCCTCCCCTCTGAAACTTAATATAGGTGTGTGTATGTACAGTATACGTGATTTATCAAGTGGAGCAATAGAGGAGAGGTGGACGAGGTCAAACGGATACCCCCACTCTGTTACCAAGTAAGGAATAAGTGCCTTTGTGCGTGTGTGCGTGTTCCTCAGCCGGTAGACACTGAAGTGGCAGGTGCTTTCACGGCAGGGGAAAAACAGAGTGGCATTTAGCACTGTGCAGCTGACACAGGGCAGTCTCCGATGACGGCAGAAGAGACGGCGACAACACTCCCACACACCGACACAAACACATACCCAGGTATTCATGATTGCACACCTACTAAAGTCAAACAAACAAAACATTCTCCCACACACACACAACGCCGCAGCCAGTTGCGTTTCCACACACACACACATTAACAAACCCGGCGACTTCGGAGTGTCGCTTTTCTCCCAGTGGAAAGCTGTGCTGACCCTTGCCCCGGTGTACTTGTTTGTGAGGTTTCATATGCATGCAGAGCTATCAAATGGGAACGGAAGTCTTGGCTGACACACACACACACACACACACACACACACACATACACAGCCCCTCTGCGGCTGCATTTCTTCCCTCATTTGCTGTCTCCTCTCCCTCTTCCACAGCCATGAACAAGAGCTGTTTTCACAAAGCTGGATGTGATCGTCATTCTCTAAAACAAACCTTTCATTCAGAGTCCTCTCGGTCACCCCCCCACCACCCTCCCTCCCTCACTCACTCAGCTACTCCCACCATAAACACACACACACACACACACACAAATGTGTGTGTTCTCTCTCTTTGCCCTATACATAAACACAGAAAAGAGGCTGATGTCGAATCTAAACCGTTACAGACACTTGACACAACACTTACTGATGAGAAAAACAACAGAGAGAGGAGGAGGGGAAATTCAAACCATACCGAAGAGGCTGGTGCATTTCCACAGATGCTCACGGATGTCTGGAGCTACGGGGGTATTTGAAAAAATAAAGTAATTGATGAGGCCACCTGTGCTTGGCTGAGCTAAGTCTCTTCATTGCCATGGGTGTCAGAGACAAAACAAAATAGAAACGTCGGGGTGGGAAGTGGTGGAAAAACCACAGTAACAGAATCAACCTGACAGAGAGGAACGGGAATGCAGTGAGGTCATGGGACCGACGGTCCACAACAATCTGTGTGTGTGTGTGTGTGTGTGTGTGTGTGTGTGTGTGTGTGTGTGTGTGTGTGTGTGTGTGTGTGTGTGTGTGTGTTTCTAGAGGGGCTGGGCCAGCCAGTGGCACGTAGAGGCAGACACTTGGGTGAGAATGACTGAGATCTGCCGGGAAGGAGTGTTGAATCACTAACAGCTCCGATTAGCAACCAGGTGTAGTCGTGTACATAAACACACTTGTTATTATTCTGGTGCAATGGTACAGTGTTGCATATAGAGAGCTGCCACACACACACACACACAGACATGCACACACATGCACACACTGCTATTCAGACACATGCTGATCAGAGAAAAGTGTGGGTGGGCAGGCAGATTTGGGTAGAGAGAGAGAGGGGGGAGGGGGTTATTGAGCGAAGGGGACAGAGGTCCAGCGAGGGAATGAACCCGATGGCCCCGGACCCCTCCTCTTTGTCGAGCGCACACACACACACATACACACACACCCACCTACCCCTCCCAACAACCCACGTCTGTGCCCCCTGTCCCACACACACACCCACCCAAGCTCTGTTCATTATTTATTTAGTTCTCACAGGCTAAATTTAGCCGTGCTCCATTCAGGGCTAACACACACACACACACACACACACACACAGGCATGTATTAGCACAGGCTCCTCTCTGGTGCTTCAGAAGCAGAGTAAACACGTCCCCATGTCTGTCGATGAATCGCCGGCTCGAGTAGCTCTGGTGTTGATGCAGAGTTAAAATGAATGAGCTTTTAGGGGGTTAACCACTCCAAATGTATTTCTGAATAGCACGAAAAGAAGAGGATGATTGACCGAGCGCACGAGCTTCTGCAAACAACGCGGCCCCATGTCAGGAGCATAGTTTCCTCTTACGGACAGGTAGCGATCAGCAGGCTCAGATCTGCTCTGTTTACATTCCTGCCCTGCCGGCTCCACCCTGAGCTCCAGCAAACAAACACTGACTCCTCACCTCTGACCTCCCACACCTCCGTCTGACTGACAACACAACAACAACAGCCACCCCGTGCTAACTCTCACCAAACATATATTCCAGATAACACGCGGAAACATTACCTCCTCCTTTGTGTGCCACTAAAGCATCAAGGACTGCTACTAATGATTATTTATATGTATCTCTATTGATCATCGGTCAAAAAAAATGCCCTAAAAATGTCTAGCAAAAAGACTAGCAATCTAAAACCCAAATATTTTCAATTTATTGTCACATTTGACAAAGAAAGGCAGCCAGTCCTCGTGACTGAGTACCCGAGACCAGGTCACATTTGGCCTTTTTTTGCATTTAAATAATCTAAATAACCGATAATTAGTTTCCTCAACACTCAACTAATTGTTGTCAGCTGTAAACACGTCATAACTTACAGGCCTAATGTTTTTCTGGCAGGCTACCAAACCTGCTCGGATTCCACAACATAAAACAATTATCACCACGAGCGAAATCCAGCTGAAATCAAGAAGTTATTATATTACAGCAGTGCCTGATCCTGTGCTTGAGTACATAATACACCTCTGTGAAGAAGCATTGGGGTCCAGAGATGAATGAAAAACTTCTAACGGGCCAGAAGCCCGAAGCCTGGGCTGTCCTGGTGCGTGGCATGTGCACTCATGTCACACAGAGGCTCTATCTCTTCTTCTATCTCTAGACAAAACAAGCTACTCAACAATGTCTAATCTCAAAGTGAATGTAATCCTTCTTACCTTCAAGATAAATTGAGGATATGGTAGGCTGACTTTGTTTTTATCTCGCGCTGGAACATCCCGCCCTACTTTACTCAAAGAGTTATGTATCAGACAGCCAGAAGCGCAGTGTATGTGTGTCTGAATGGGAGGGAGGGGGGGGGTTTGCAAAGGACAGGTGAGGACAAAGACTGTAATGTTCCTCAATATATCTGCATGCAATCCAATAATTGAGTCGAGTTAAATGTTCTAGTTTGAAAATAGGCTGCAAGAATAAAAACTTATGATGTACGAGCATATTAGGTACCCAGAAAAGTGCATCTTTCTTCAGCACATACTGTATTGGTGACGATACGGGCGGCTCGCGAACACATCACGACAAAGGACGTTTCTAGAGCTGCAACTATTGTTAGGATTTTAGCTTGTTTTGTCGACAAAACGCAATAAATCAGTTCAAATGCCTCGACAACCAGACCCCAGACTCCTGGTCCGCTTCATCAGACCAAGAGTCCAAAACATATCTTCAAATCTGTGAGGCTGGAACCAGAGAAAGTGTCAAAACAGAGGGTCGATACATTTTCTGTCAATCAACTAATCCATTAATCGTTGCAGCTTGAGACGTTTCAGATCAGTCCTTGGAACTGTTAGTTATCTGTTATTGTTGTTTGCAGATAAAAACCAAGAAGCGAGGAGGAGGAGGAGGAGGAGGAGGAGTGAGAGTCTTGTTAGTGGCTCTGATCAGATATGATTAGCTAATTGTTTAATGCATCGTTAGACAATCCTCCGTGGCCTCTAGTGTGAAAAGCGAAGCAGGGACAGTCCACAGAGGTCAGATAACAACACGAAAAAAACACAAGACACAAACGCACCGGTGTGGAGAAGGGGTGTGTGTGTGTGTGTGTGTGTGTGTGTGTGTGAGGGGGTGGGGGTTGAGTCACGTGATTTCTGTAAAACAGAAACCAATGCCTGGAGAGAAGAGGAGGGGAGGAGGTTGCAGAGGAGAAGGAAAGGGAGGCGGAGAGGAGGGGAGGGGAGGGTTTTGGGTTGGTATAGGGCTTCTCCATGTTGTTGTTGTTGTGGCAGATGGTGGCCAGTCATTAGCGTATTGTCACTCTCCTCTGACGGGTCCAGATAACCAGTGAGCACTGCTTGGCGGGGCAGGTGCAAAAACCCCTGACCCCCACCCCACCACCACCACCACCCCTCCACCATCTGCTGATGCCTGTGTATATGTACGCACACGAGACAGGACAAGAAGGCACACATACACACACACACACAAAGTAGAAATACAAAGTGTGTGTGTGATAGTGGTGGGGAGCAGACTGGGCCCACAAATGAAAGGCATGGAGAGTATGAGTCAGTCTTCTCCTCTGTCTGCACCCATGCAAAGACTGCATGCCAGAGAGAGAGAGAGAGAGAGAGAAATGTTAGATAAATGAGGACAGAAGTGGGTTAGGCAGATGACAGGAGGATGATAAAGAAGCTTTTATGGAGAAAAGACAAGTGGCAGGGCAGATGTAGTCTGAAAGGATGGGGGCGGCTGAAGAATTGGAGTAAAAAAAAAAAAGAAAAGAAGGTAAAAATAGTACACAGATATGGAGGTGTGTGGATTTCTGGAAAAGCCCCCTATGGCAATAACCACCCCCCTCACTTCTTCCTCTCTCTCTCTCTCTCCGAGTCTCTCTCTCACACAGGGCGAGTTCAAAGGTCAAGAAACTGACGTTGTCGGCAGGGCCAGAAGGCGTGCACTGAAAGCTAAACAGCCCCCCTCCTCTTCTGCCCTCACCTCCCCTCTCTCTCTCTCTGCACGTCACGTCAGGGCCGGAAAAAAAAAAAAACCCAAACAACAACAGTGAAACCTGTCGACTAACGGGCTCCTCCACCGTTTCTCTCGGAGCCACTTTCAAAAACCTCAACGCACAGAACGAGCCGGACGTGCCCGTTGAGCTTAGCTTACCGCATTACGCTGGATTCATGCCAAAATGAAGACAGGTGATCTGATTTCCCAATCTACCTGTTTTCAAATCGATGCACTGCGGGGGGGAATGCAAACTATGGTTCGTGTGTGTGTGTGATCGTGAGAGAATGTGGCAGAGCCTGTCATCTTGTAGTAAGCGGTATTTTCTCTCAATCGCACGAGCAACACAAGCGCTTTTGTGTTTTGATGAGAGTATCAGTGACTTGCCACCGTGGTCACATCTCCGATCAGAGCTGAGTCATTCACTATTATGTGAAAGACGTGTGTTTGTCAGGAAGGGCTTATATAACTAAGCTACAGTAGCAAAGGTAAACTGACTGGAACAACACTGATCTCTATCTCTTTCTGCATTTCTTTTATTCCTTTCCTCGTTACTCCTGCATTCCTCCCCCGCACCACTCGCTCTCTCTCTCTCTCCTCCTCCCTTTCAGCCAAAAAGCTCAATTGTCTATTTTGTTCTACATAAAAAACAAAACAAGTCATCCATCCTTCACTATTGTTCCCCCACGCTCGTGTAGCCTTGGACAAACGTCTACGCCGAGGTAACAAAAATTCAATATTTGGACCCTGTCCTCTGAAACACAAAAGCACCGGGACACAATGAAGTGATGGGACAATAAGTGAGAGGCTCACAATAGGTGTGAGGGCGTTCATGTAAGTACCTGGTAAAAGTAATATGTGTTGGTGAAAAAAAACATTGGTGCGCTTGTGAAGCTGCTCACGGTAAAAATCATCCAATCCCCCCTCTGAGTCCATCCCACCAGGTTAGAAAAACAAGTGAGCATTCACCCCTCCCAGCAACCTTTGCACACTGACTGCATTCCAGTCCTGAAACCCAGTACCTGACAATTGATAAACAACTGACTCACTTGTTTTTCTGGGGAACCCGATGACTTGCACCGAGCTCCACGCTGGCTGCGCTCGCAGCATGAGAGCCAGCAGAGACGGGAGACAAAGAGAGACAACTTTGGTTGTGAAATCACAAACAGCAATTAAACTCTTGTATTTCACCATCAGGAACATTGACTCCTGACTCACGCTGATCTCGACACTGTGTGTTTTCTTTTTCGAACAACAGCAACTTCTGACATGCCCCTGCGAGGTCATCCATCCCTGTAAATAATCCCTGCCATTTAGAGGCGCATGAAAAGCCCAATGCAACGTCGGACAGAATGAGGTGAAAGGTAATATTTGGATGGCAATTACTCCTTCCCACAAACACGAGTCATCAAGGATTTTTCAGCGCTTATTCACACATACCAGCCTCAGTACACAGTACACTGTAGCCTGCTATACCATTCATCACAAACATATATTCCTTTTCTAGATGTTTCTATATGTGTGAGCGCTGCGTGCGTCACTGGACTGGATGTTTTCTGAAATACTGACGTGGTATAAAACTGCGTCACTGAGGGGAGACCAGCAGACCATTCACACTCAGGCACAACAGCAGCATAAAGCCAGCCGCACTGAGACAGAACCACGGTTTTTCAAAATAAAGCTGTTTCAAAATAAAAATCTATTTCTATCATGTGAATACAGTGTTGAGATACAGTTGGTGTTTTCCTTTAAGGAGATGCACGACAAAAGGAAAAACAGGAACGCTGCAGAAAAATTTGGAGAATTTTTCTACTTCTAAGCTTTTATTTGGAAGGAGTCGTGCCCGTTTGGCTGCTCTAATATTTGTGTGTGGTTTGAAGCAGATCAGAGATCCAGCAGACAGCCCCCCTCAGCATCGAACAACCTTGAGATTTGTCGATGTGTCATGGGTGTGACAAGGAGGTGACTAATCCTATCTAAACATCGCGGCCGACACCCAACAGCAAAGTTCATAACAACTTTACTTCCCCTGGCTACTGTAAGCCTGTTTACACACCTAAAACTGTTATTTTAAACACACACACACACACTCACACACACACGTATCAGTAGGTAACTGCTGTTAATGTAAATCAGATCTAACTGATACATTACACTGCACGCCGGTATATGTCGGTACACACTCTACCTCTAATTTGACAAGCAGAGAAGCAAACTGTAATTTAGGCTGGCGTTACAACACCGCTGTCCAGAAAAATAACTGTGTGTGTGTGTGTGTGTGTGTGTGTGTCGGCAGGCAGTGGGTTAACCCCCAGTCTGTTAAAGACACAGGCTCTGCTGCAGACACGCAAATGAAGACACAAATGAATGAAGCTGTTTGTTTCCAGCATGTTCTCTCAAATACGAGTGGCCTATCTCTGCAGAGTATACAGTAGCGTCGAGGCGGATCTTTATCCTACCAAAGAGCTGGCGCCACTCCCTTCATGAATGAAAACATTCTGTATGAATGAGTGCGTGTGACATGTATAAAAAAAACAACACTCACCTTTCACAGCAGCAGCAGTCTCCTTGAATCCCAGGCTGACGTAGGGGCTAGTGTTGAAACCATTCATGCCCCCCTTGCAGCCACAGGCTGTCTTGAACCTCAGGAGTCCATCACAGTCCCCGAGCCTACATCCTCCAAGGTTTCCCTCCATCAAGTTTAAGGCAATGTAGTTAAGTCCGTTTTGATAACCAGCTGACATCTCCCGGCACATGGGGCTGTTGCTGCCATAGTCCTCGTCCGGTCCCTCCGAGCTGCAGACGGTGTGGGATACATTCTCCACAGAGGCAGAGCTGTGCCGTTTGGTGTCATGGGCGAAGGATGGGCACACGGGTGTGACAGTAGTGGTGGACGAGAAGGTCTCAGAACTGTGCCGCCGGCGCCCCTGAGGGTCGGCCCGGATCACTTTAGCCCCCCTGTGTGGATCCAGGAGGGTGACAGATAACGAAGGAGCCCCCAGGAGAAAAGAGTCCAATGGCACAGGGGGCACAGCGTCCACAATGCTGCTCTCAAGGCTGAGTCTCTGGACACAGGCGGTGGGGCTCGTGGGGAGGGGGGCAGCATCGGTGGTGCAGAGAGATGGTAGAGGGGCAGGAGGGCTGAAAGTCATCTCAGTGTAGTCATCCTTGACTAGAGCAGGCGGACACACCAGGCTCACCTGCTGTTGGAGAGGATATTCCTCTACCATCCCCCTTTCCTCCGCCCGTCCCTCTATGCTTTTATCCACCTCTTCCTCCTCGCCTCTCTGCGTGTTGGACTGAGTGTTCACAAGACTGGGGCAAGTCAAGACTTCAGGTGTGTGGTTTAGGCAGCCTGCAGGGGGGGAACCCCCAACTTGGAGCGAGTCAAGGTGACCCGATGAGCTGACATCAACATTAGCATAGTCTGAGAGTGGCAGGGATCCCTTCTCTGCGCACGTTACATTCGCAGAGGACTCGGAGCTCTCTGACACCGTGGATGCTTGCACGTTGTGGGTAGCACTACTAAAGTCTATGTTGATGTACTCTCCCGGACTGCGTGGCTCTGAGGGAAGGGGGTGTTCGCTCATACATGGTAGTGTTCTGAGGGACTCCAGAGCCAGACGGGTGGGCCGACACGCCCTATTCCTGTGTACCAGGCCTCCGTCTATCCGAGCCACTCTGAGAGGAGACGGGGCAGAGGAAGGGGTGACTGGTGTCCCCGGAGAGCTGCTGGCCACAGAGTCTCCAGGAGATAGAGGACAATAGTTGGACTCCTCTTCTATGCTCTGTTTCTGTAAACTCATCACCACATACTGATCTGTGTCTGTGGACCCGTTGCGCTGCAGCTGGCCTTTAAGTGAGCGTGGTAGGGAGCTGTAAGAATAAGGCTGTCTGTGATGTTGCAGAGGGTGGGGATCTCCTACGGGACTGAGGATGTACTCTGGGGGTGTGAGAGACGCCAGGGGGTCAACAGGAGACATGTTCAGGTACTCTCCATTGGTAAGTTTTCCATCAGTACTCTCCACTGACATCTTAGTTCCGCACCACATCCGCATATAGCCGCTGTCCTCCAGAGAAACACTGCCAGGGGAGTCTGTGCGTGGGGCCAGCCCCACTGAAGAGGAGTGTGAACGGGGGTTGATGATCTGCTTTGGTGCTGAAACACACATGGGGCTCATGGGCATGTAGGGGTCATCCTTGGAACCTGATGTTTGATGTGCCACACCTGGCATCATGGGCATATAGCCACTGTCACCTTGGAGAACGTTGGTGCCAATCTGAACGTCCCTGTAATCCTCAGGATAGATCCCTTTAGGCGAGGCAGTGTGACACCTGCGAAAAGACTGACTTCCACTCGTGTAAGTAGCCCTCATAAGAGTATACTCATCCAGGGAGGCTGAAGATACCTGGGGGGGACCTCTGTGCTGGCGGGGAGTAGTGAGGGAGTATGTACGCTTTCGGTAAGCCTTGTCCAGCTCTGGCAAACGACGGTAACCGTTCTGCTTCTGCCTCTCCATCAACATGTAGCCATCAAGCTCACTACCGTCCCGGGAGGGGGGAGTGTCGGCTTTGAGGGACTCAGGAGTGTTGCTACGGAGGGTGAGTGGTAACCTCAGGTCCCGTGCGTCCGCAGGGCTAGAGCCAAACTCCTCGCATGATATAAAACCAGCATCACTCGGGGAGCCTGAGAAGGAGGCACTGCAGCTGGAAGGGCGAGGGGCACTGCTGTCTGGGCAGGATGACAGATTTCCAGGGCTGGTGGTGGCCATGGGTGGGGAACGAGACAGTGGCATAGACATGGACTTACTGTGCTGGAGGGAAGAAGATTCAAATGTCCGACATGGGCGTGCTGTAATGGTGTGAGATCTGCTCAGCAGGGTCCTGTGGACCCCTGGGCTTAGGGGGCTGCCAGTCACTGACATGGGGCGTGCCATGGTGCCATCTCCCTCGCTGGCCGTGCGTATTCGGCAGGAGGAAAATTTGCTCACAGGAGAGGTGGCAACCATGCTGTCAGTGCGCGACCGCCGGGGAAGCCCGGTCTGACTGGGGGGAAGATTGTTCAGGTGCCGCCTTGTAGGCACAGAGATGGGGTTTGTGCCAGATGACTGGCTTTTGCTGCGCGGACGGAATTCCGACAGCTCCTTCATGGCTTTCATCGCCTCCAAGATAGTTTCATGGATATTTTGCGCCACCACAGAGTCATCAGCCTGCATCCATAACTCTCCGGGACCCGTGGCTGCAGATCGACCAACCTCAATGAAGAAAAAGCTGTCAGAGTGGCCGCACCTCCGGATATTCATCAGCTGTAAAATGACGGAGGCAACCTCCGAGTTCAGCTTGACAAAGCTGATAGTCCGGCTGGAGAGACACAGCCTGTACACTCCGGTCAAATTCCTGCTTTGCCCCAGGCCTTTGGATTTCAGATTGACTTGCCATACCTCCTTGTAGGCGGCGGAAACCGGCGTTATTACACCATAGCTCGCCTCGTCGAAGCCA
Source organism: Larimichthys crocea (assembly GCF_000972845.2). NCBI lineage: Eukaryota > Metazoa > Chordata > Actinopteri > Sciaenidae > Larimichthys > Larimichthys crocea. Next base: position 17,416,999 of record NC_040028.1, read on the forward strand.
ACCAGCGAGGACGCAGAGTTGGACGCCGATCCGTCGTATACTTTCCCCTCTGCCATTAAATCCGTCAGCACCCGGTACCAGCTCTCCTGCTCCTGCTCGTTTTCCGCCGCCACGGCGAAATACTCGTCCTTGGTATAAAGAGCAATAAGATATTTGTGTTTCGCGTCCGCTCTCTTGTTGATATTGAGACAGCAGTCCAGAGGAATAACTCTCTTGGCGACCGATTTGTTTTTCCATTTCTTCTCGCTCTCGTAGTACTCCAGGCGCGCAGGGAAACCTTCGCTCGGCTCTCTCAAAACAAAAAAGCGCTTGTGTCCGTGTTTCTGCTTCTTTAGATATCCACATTTCTTGATATTGTTGTTGCTCGTAGTACGGGGCGATAACGGCTGATCTCCCGTGTTTGGCGGACTCGCCATTCTCGTGTCCTTTTTCCTCCCGGCTTATCAGACACAATGCCTCCTTTCCCCCAGTGTTGCTCAAAGAAACGACGCGCGTAATTTCTCCTCCTCCTTCTCCTTCTTCTTCTTCTTTTTTTTTTTTGGTTGCCTTAATCCTCCTTCTTTTATTTCCAGTGCGTTCGTCTTCTCCAAAAGCTGAGCAATAAATAACACATGTCTGCTGATAGTGTCCGGACTAAGAAGGAGGAGGAGAGGGGGGGAGAAACAACATGTGACGATCTACACATCCAGCTCTGCTTTAGAAAAAAAAGAGAAACGAGGAGGAGGGGGGGAGGAGAAAAAGAAAAAAATACACACACCGACGGTGGGCGGTGCGCTCTCAGCTCATTGGGCTTATTGGTGGAAACGGGATGAATGCTGGAGTGAGGTGTTCAAAGGAGAGAGAGGAGAGAGAGGAGAGGAAGCCCTCCTACTATTACTCTGCCCTCTTCCGACTCATTTGAGCGTAGTCAGTCAGGACCGGAGTTTTATTTATAGCAGCTCTGGTCCTGTGATCCAACATTTGACTACCGTGATTTTTTATTTATTTATCATCAATCTAAATATATTAAACTACTTGTTCTCGACCTATAAAGCCTCACATGTGCGTCATTTAAGGATTATAAAACGCGTTCAAATAACCACATGGGAATTATTATTTCCCCTCCATCCTTTTTACGCTCTTCTTTTTTTATTCCCATGGTTTATTCTTATGTTTCGCCCCCCTCTCTCTCAAACCCTTGTCTATATTTTAACGTGACTGTAGAGGGAGTCCTTCCAGTCCTCCTCCTCCTCCTCCTGCTCTCTCCCCAACTGGTAAACAAGCATCACCTAGTCGAGACTGCAGCTCTGTCACAGGAATTTGATATTCCCTCTGCGTCTGCCTCAGCCAGAATACATTCACGGTGTCCAAGCGGGATTATTTTAGCCCCTTCTTTTCCTTTTTTGGGGGGGTTCATAGAAAGCACCGACGTGTTCGTGATAAACTACAAGAACCAGAGGAAGAGTGTGTGTGGTTTTTTTTATTGCGTAACGCGTAATTGCCTAGAGCTCTCCGGATAGCTGCTCAGTTACAGCCCGTTTCCGATCTGCGGCTTCCCATTCAGAAATAGTGTAGCGGCAGATCAGGATGACAACATATGTCCAGAAATGTCTCAGGTTACAGTAAATCCTCATCTACAAAAAAAAAACACCACCCCTCCTGTCAGCGAAATAGGATGAATGACCCATATAAGGTTATATAAAAAAATAAAAAAGATCTGATATCATGATGACGCAAAACATTCTCCTGATCTCAATGCGTCAGCGGCTGGTAATGTGCGTAATGACGAGATGCCAGCTGGGTACCGCGGTGTGGTGGTGATGAGAGTGTGTGTGTAGCTCAGAGCCAATAGCCTGCATGTTCTCTCGACTTCCTGAGGGAGTGAGACTCAGCTCTTCCTGTCCATCAGAGGCAGGCGTGGATGATGAAAACAGGTCACGGTGAACCAGGCGAATCAAACCCAGTCACGACTTTTCAATTATAACATGTACAAATGTAATAATTAATCGACACCACCTGCTGAGAATCAGTCATATCACTGATGTCTTAAGGTGATATTGAAAACCACCCCCCACCTCACTCTCACACACACACACACACACACACACACACACCCTCTCCACTTCATATATCCATTTTCCTTCAGATCCCACAGTGCTGGCTCAGCATCAAACCAGCCTGTCCTCAGCAGCAAGGTCAATTACGATGCCCTGTGCGGGTCAATTATGCCACCAGAGGCAATGATTTGACTACTACCACCACGGAGAAGGAATCAAAAGTAGCAAATAAGCTTTAGCTTTAGTAGTGTTATGTGCATTTGTATATATATTTCTTTTCATAATTTGACTGTTTATCTCAGCCTTGCTCAGCCTAATGTGCAATGAATGCATATTGATATTAATAGATGTTGCAGAGCTGGCTGCCTAAACCTCCCAAGGCTCGGATATCTCCCTGTAGGATAAGGAGGGTTCCCTGTCTTTTGATATTAGGTTTCCTCCATGACAGACGTGGGCTTTGGTGGAAACTTTCACACTCTCTGATAACTCCAGGCTGATAACATATAATGAGAATGTGCAGCTTTATCTAACATTTAGGGTATAAACGAGTCCCTGTGAAGAAGTCCACAGCAGCATGGCTTGTATGATACTGTGACCTGACACTGGGAAGATAAACAGAAAGCAGGGGGGAAGTGGGGGGATGTGTGAAGTGAAAGCAGGGGCACGAGGAGTGACTCTTTCTTTTTGCATAATGCAAATCAGCTGTCTATAAAATACCAATAAGGTGGGCGACTGTCCCATAAACTGTGCTGCTTGCAAACCCAATCTGGTTATGTCTGTGATACGTCCTTGCCCTTTTCTTAGGTAACTACATGAATATTTATCACCCTCCAATTTACACAGCATGGTGCATTAATTTACAAGTTAATTAAACGGCCATCTGAAGCTGATTTACAAGGAATAAATGGGCCCTCTCATCGTCTTCTGGTATGAACCCATTAAGTCTTTATAGGTTTATTTATTTAGAGAAGAACTGGGGTGTAACTTTAAAGGTGCGTCCTACTAAATCTTTGGATTTATGTCCTTTCCTGGCGACGTTAAAGAATTTCAAACGATCAAAAAAGGGTTTAATAAACAAATAAATTGTCAAAAGTTCACTCACTAGCCTGTAGTGTTGGAGACCTAATCTCATTTAGGCTCTTAAGGCCAGCCTTCAGATACAAACAGCCCGTGTTTTCCCCATTTGCTGAGTCACAAGCACATAATGTCTCAGTCACCCGTTGCACTGTCACCGTGGGCGACGATTAGTTTCATAAGCTTTTATAAAACAGATTAGAATCGCTGATCTGATGAGATAAGATTAAGGACAAGCGGGCGGAGGGGTGGAGGTAAAGATTATACGCTCAGCCGTCGTCCACTCACTGCCACACATCAAATGAACAGCACAAACATGTGTTGTTGGCGTCCAAACATCACACACACTCTTCACCCACCTCACCTCATTAGTCAAAGGCAAAACAGATTATGGTTGGAGCCTGGGACGTTTGATTCATATTATTGTACAAGTGTTGTTTTGATGTTTTGGATATGACTATCATCCTCATCCTGTTATTTACTGTCTGAGCAGGGGATATTTTTGGTGTTTTTTTTGTTGTTGTTGTTGTGTCAGAGCCTCAATTGGATTTAACACTTAAGTTAAATCTAATTGTTCTCTTCAGCAGCTCAAACAACATTCTTAACATTGTTTTATCAGCTTTGTATTTCATTACCTTTGCAAATTTTACGAGAATTTCTTATAATTTTTAATTTATGACAGAAGCCCAGTTGTAAAACAGAGTTAAATGATAAATAAAAGGATTTTAATATGTTAAATACGCATGACCTGAGTTAACCCAGTTTTTTAAACACTGTACATAACTATACAATACATTATTGTCACCATATATTTTGTTATACTTTTCTACATGTTGGGTTTTAATGGTAAATAATCTGTTTTGCCTTTGGCTTATGAAGGGGAGGTGCAGTGGTTAGCACTGTCGCCTCACAGCAAGAAGGTTGCTGGTTCGAACCTCAGCTGGAGGCCTTTCTGTCTCCCCGTGTCTGTGTGGGTTCTTTCTGGGTACTCCGGCTTCCTCCCACAATCCGAAGACATGCACTTAACAAGTTAACTGGTGACTCTAAAGTGGCCGTAGGTGTGAATGTGAGTGTGTTTGTCTCTATGTGCCCTGCAATAAACTGGCGACTTTTTCCAGGCCACTTGTGCCGCTTCTCGCCCAAGGTCAGCTGGGATGGGCTCCAGCCCCACCGTGACCCCGATGAGGTTACAGATAATGGATGGACGGGTTTTAATGGGATCAGAGGAACAAAAATACATGCATAAAAAATAGTGAATAATTTAACACACACAGCAGTACGGTGCCCAAACACCGAGGAGGGAAAGCTAATGTGAAAACACAAGATTAAAATGGCACATAGTGGAAAACATGGCTGGCTATAGAAACACTCTGTATCTGTCAGGCTTGTCCTATTTTTTTAAACATCACTCTCCATTCTTAAACCCGATACTGTAACCAGGTAATGATAGAGGAGGCTGTTTTCTGAGCTCTTGAGCACATACAATATAGATCGCTCCGTTCAATCTCGTGTTGTCACCCATAATTGACTCGATTCTCTAATCAATACAGCAAACGTGAAATTGAAATTTCTCTTCTAGTTAATTTTTGTGCTGATTGATCACAGACGGGGCCCCGACCTGGAGGAAAAGACGGCGTGTGCCGATGGAGATCTTTGCATCATTGGACATGACTGCACGTGCCCGTATTGAGCCGCGGCACGAGTGATTACAGTTTTGATTACTTCAGTTAAGTAACTCATTGGATTGGACATAATCTATTTTTGATTAATCTGTAAATTGGACACAGGGTATTCACACTTGTGTAGAATGGTACTAGAAAGTCAATTATAGTAGACGCTATGTTGTATTCAACACCCCACGTAAATTGGGTGATAATGGCAGTGTGGAGCTGCTTTTACATTTTTACTCGTTTACTCCCTCTTCACTAAGTTAATGTTGCCACTTCTTCTTAATAATTTGTTGCCCAGACTTGGGTTATCTCATTTCACAGGTCACTGAGACAGATATTTATTTGACATGCTCATTAGAAGAGACAGGAGACACAGACGCAGCCTTAGCGTGCTTATTTGACCGGAAGAGAAACCTATGATAATATATTTAATGTGAGCTGAAGACATACACAGACAACATATTTATTCATGGGCACATCTCCGCCCCTCCCTCCCAACAAATGACTCTCCTGGCCACACAGGGAGATGTAACGACAGCCTGCCATCTGAAATCTTGGCTCTGTGTAGCTGTGATTAAACAGATATGAATGCATATGATATTCAGGCTCCATAATACCGTCATCAGTCATTTGTCATAATTATGCATTATCTGGGGGTCACGTGGTTTGAAATAAATGACAATGATACATTAGCCCCTTCTCTGCCTTGGTTAGAGCAGGGGGAAACTTATAATACGGCATAAAGGGTGCATGAAATCTGAATGTCAAGTGTGTCTAGGTTGAAACAGAATGAGTTTACAGTTAATATATTAAAAACAAGACTTCATATTTGGACTTCTGAGGCTCTGATCTGATCACATAACCGATCAAAATAAGTCAAGTTATTGATTATAGGCTATGTTTGGGTCACAGCTATGTTATTGTCGTGCTCAGTAAGTAAGTTGTAAGTTAGTGAGTTGTATTTTTGTCCACCGCAGCACCGTCGTAATCAACGTGTAGATGCTGTTTCCTGCGAGTTAATCACACGGTCCACAGTTAGAGGAGCGGAAGGAAGATTAAAGGAATGTAGGCGGCATCTACAGTATTAAAAATCGGAACTGATCTAAGTAGGAGTGTGTAGGAAGTTCCTCATTCCTGTTTGTGTGTGTGCGTTTGAGTGTGCGTGTGTGTGTGTGTGTGTGTTATGTGAGCATTGATTTTGTGACTAAGCCTCAACTGACCCGCTGATCTAATATTCATTCCCTTCTCCACAACACACACATTCTGTCTTTCTCTTGTTCTCTCTCACAAACACAAACACACATAGAAGTGCATGCAGTAGTACTCATCTCTGTTTTCTTTTTTGTTTTTTTTGAACGTCTGGCACTACGGATGCAGCATTTTTTTTTTTTTTTACTATTACAGTTTTGTAACCATAAACTATAATAGCATGTAATCCCTTCAAGAGCGTGACATGTGCATAAAACCTGCAATTCCTCTTTATTTTATTTGAATTAAAACTGCAAAAACAAACAATGTGATTTGTGAATTGTTGTGAAATGAATTAAAGGGATAGTTTGGGTATTTTGCAGTGCATAGTTTTATTTCTGTTCCTATAGATCGGTTGGTAATACACTGACTATGGGTAAGTATCTAATCAAAACACCCTTCAAAATACCCAAACTAACCCTTTAATTCATTATAACTGAAGTTGTGAAACCAGGATTTTTGCTCAACACCATAAGCATGTTATGTAACCTTTCTTTAACAATGTAAAGCCCATTGAGTCTTGACTATATGAAGAATTGTAAGGTAATAAAATGTCATTAAAATGCACAATATCCAATGAAATACCATTAAAACAGTAAAAAAAAATATATAGAAAGATAATAATATTAAGTAGATGTCACTCTTAAAACATGTTTTGAGAGGACAGATGTGAATACAGCTGTGATTGTACCCAAAGTATATGGTAACATGTTCGAGCATGTGACTAAGTAAGGGCCTGGGGTGGCTCCAGCCCCATGTCAGGGATAAATCTGGGAGTTTATAGTGGTTTGCTCCATGTCCTGTTTAGGCCAACATTCACATGAATGGGACTAAATTATGCTTTAACTCTTCCACTGTCACAATATGTCACCATATTCCAGTGTAGGGACCACCCACTGTGCTTAAACCTGTATCCTGGCAAACATCAAAGCTGATATTGTGCATACTCGAGACAAGGTTCCAGTAAACCTTCTTCTCTAGTTAAATGGCTCAAAGCACATGTGTATTTTTATCTCTTCAGGAGCAACGGTCCCAGTTTCCCACAGATAAAATCAAGTGGGAGCAGGCAAGCAAAATGCAATTACCAGTGGTCACTTGAGACATATTTGACATGCATTCCCTCTCCAGAAGTGAACTATCATCCGCCTTAACTGGCTGCAGAAACAATCTGAATAAATACGTTGGTACGGGACACAAGATCTGAAGGAGTCACAGAGGATTCGGTCCTCAATGTTCAAAGAACACATTAGGGAGTATATTTTGCATCTTCCCATTACCTCTTAACCATATGGCAGTTTGCATAAATCAGGCAGACGCAGACAGAGACAGAAATATAAAAAATGAGCATCGCAACACTATCACATTGATTGATGATAAAGGTGTAGTCTGTATGATTTATTGGTAGAATATGGCATAAATTGAATTTGAGACTATAGTGTTTTAGTATATTTTAGTATATTTTAGTATATTTTAGTATATTTTCTAACATCTTAAAATATCTAAATAATAACTTGCGACTACAGAGGGAGTTGTCTTCTACACAGTAAACCAGCACATTTCTACAGTAACACAGAACAAACACAACACTGAACGCTCTAGACAGGGCCTTAAACTTTTTTATTTATTTATTTTTTGTGAATTTCGTGGCCACTGTAGTTTCTCCTTCATGCTTTGAAGAGAGGTGAGCTACACTGGACCTTTTTAAAGATCACGGTTTGCAGAGGGTTTAGTTGGTTTTCTCCACAATTACGTCTCATCAAAGCATTGTGTTCCTCCTAGTAGACCACACCTCAGGGTCTCTTCAAACTGAGTTTGGGGTTAGGTTTGGTTTATTCTCTTGAGTGGTCTCCCTCGGTTTCTGTATGAAAAAGTCAAAAGCAAGGCATTCTGTTTACATGTTGGTACAGTATCGCTATAAATGTATGCAGTGGTTTACTTTGATACTGAAGAACAGTTGATAATCTTCAGTTCTGAAGTTAGGCAACATGTCTTTTCTCTGACTACTAACGGGATACAGTGATAACCTCTAAGTCACGCTGAATCTGAAAATATGTGCATCACAGCTGTGTGTTAAGATCTGAATGAGCAGGCCAAAATGTCCCTTTCACCTCCCCCGGAGCTTCTCTTGGTTGTCTATTAACCGGGGACAGCTGTCTGATATGACTGTATCCAAGTCAGGTTGAACATGCATTAAATAAATAATAAATCATACAAGTATCTTTTTTAACTGGTGCAATAAAGTTAGATTTTAATTTTCCAGAACTCAAACTAAACTCCCAGGAACAGAGCTGGGCTGTGAAGTGATTTTGGCATTGTGGCCGTTTTCTTCACATCACAAACCCCTCGACAATACCCCGTATATATGATTAAATAATTTTATTAAACCAGTCTCACATGCACACAGAAATGTAAGGAAGCCTGCAGAGACTTTTTTTTGGCAATGAGCAACTCGCATAGGAATATATTGGGTGCCATCACCTTAATACATCCATAGTTGTAACATCATGTACTATTTATTAATGCCCTGATAAAACTGCTACAGATTGGTATCACACAGTATGTGAGATGGTGGTTTAGTATGGTGCAGTGATTTCCAGCATACATGTGTGTAGGTGTGTGTGTGTGTGGTACTAATCTCGATGAAGACAGAAAAGAAAGGTCACAAAGTTAATTTATGCATGTAGTGTAATTAGCCAATCAAGTGTTTTAAATTAGATGTTGATGACTCTTTGTTGAAAATGAGAAGATGACGCTCCCTCAGGTCAATGAGGACTTTCCCCACGCGAAAAAGAAGATCACCAATGACAAGAACTGTGTGTGCTCTGTGCACAGACGCTTTATTGTGATTATGATGTATGGCTGTTTGTGTGTTAGCCTACAATTTACCTGCGTATTGATTTGTTTTCTAATGATGCCATTAGTAGGTTATTAGCTTATCTGATATCCAGCTTTATTTACATTCTCATCACATCCTGTGGTGAAATTTTACCTCATACTAAAAACACAACATGAGGCATCCTCATTGCCTCGTAGTCTAAAATGTCTTTTGATCTATCGAATAAAGCCAAACATAAAAACACCTCCATACATCAGCATTTAAAATGCCAATGGATTTGATTGGAATTGCCACACTTAATGGATGTATAAGTAATAAAAACAGATTTGTTTAATTTGCTGAACTTTGATATTTGAATTCCTGCCACTGACCAACAGCAAACAGTCACAACAGTCCTGAGCTATGACAGAACAAAGTCCAAAACGGATGAAAGCTGTAAAGTCAACTGCTGTACTACTGACTGCTCCACAACAGTGTGTTAACTTATTGTCCAATTACCTACTAAGTAATTAAAAAGTGTATTTTATTGTCTGTGCACACGTTTGACTACAGTATTACTTACCTTTAGCTAAGTTCAACATCCTTCTAATGTGATGGTAGTTTAAAAGATAGATCTGTTTTCTGCTCTCGGCATGTTGAAAGTATACCATTTGCAAAGAGTTATGTGTCTGCTGAGCAAATAATTTATTATGACTCTACTTTAACAGTTGATTAAAGGACATATTCCACTGGGATCCAATGCTTTCCGTGTGCAACGCGGCTCCCGGGACTAATCGCGGAACACGGAAGTGTCGCGGTCAGTGTCCTAGAAGTTGGCTCCAAATCTTTGGTCAAAAGAATGACCAAATCTGAGCAAGTTAAGAAAGTCTGCTGGGCAAAACGCTCCACTTCTGAAGTCGCAAAGCGGTGGTTGAAACATGACCCGAACAATGCGCAGTAACACACTCGACAAACAGCTTTTCTTTTACACCTTTAAGTTGGATAAAACAGAAATGTAGGCGAGTATATACAGTATATACCTGCACATGATGACAACTTTCTGAATGAAAACTCACCGGCTGACCGTGCGGTTACTATTTTTGTTATTAAATTAATTTTTCTTGTTTTGTAACGGTGTTAAAATCATATTAGTCAGGGTACATGAACCTCAGATAACATAAATAATTTGTTGAATGCCCCTCACATACACCCACAACAGCAACGTAATTGCATTTATTTGAAGTGCAACATGCTATGAGTTGAGACATGATATCTAATAAATTGGACATTGATAGGGGTTGTAATGAAAATCTATATGGAGACAGACACACATTGAACGTGCACACACACACACACACACACACACACACACACACAGGCTATGCTAATGAAAGAATCAGTCATAATAGTATATCCCAGACACACTCACATACATAAATAAATCCATCCTACACTCCAGAGAGAGTGTTCAAGCAAATCATTCGAAAAACGAGAATATTTGCTTACATGTATGATTAGAATTATGTGGCCATGCGCAATTAAAGCGGAAGTGATAGGTGAAATGTATGATCCCTGGCTGCACTGCACACACACACACATACACACCTAATGGTTGCACCATCACATGAATATGTAATGAAGTCTTCACTGAAATTAGAAGGATGGAGTTTTATATCGTTCTACCGTCTCCATCCTCATTTTTCTCACTTTCGGTCCTCCTCCTCCTCCCCCATCCTCTCTCCCCTCCTCCTCCCTCCTCTTCTACTGGACCGAGGCCTGCAAGCTCTGAAATATTTAACATTTCAGAATGATCTGCGTCCATCTTCCTCTTTTACAGTGAAATCAGACAGCTTTGAGTGAATCCAGACTCTCCATTTAAGAGAAAAACAAAAGCTGTTCTCGTAGGCTGTCCTCTTATAGTCTGTAAGATTCAGAGGCACATTTCTCTCAGCGTGTTTGAGCTGGTGGTGGGTGGAGATCACAGAAGTAGTATAGGGTAAAATACTCTGTCTGCTTACACATTCATCAGTCAAAGGCTGGCTGTGTGGGTAGTGGCTAGAGGAGTAGTGGAGTGGTTTTGGCAAAGACGGGGGTGGGAGGATGTGAGGAGGTGGACTGATTGCCAGAGAACACAGGAAACGTCCTCCTCAGGCACTGGACACCCCCTGTGGGACAGACAACAACGACTGTCTGCATCCTGAATCAACAATATTGGTACAAAACATCTTCACATACAGCAAAATATCCATTTAAAGGTTATGGAGAAGCTTGTTCATCTTTCATTTTTTTGTGTTTTTCCATTCCAGAGTTCAAAATCCTCAACTTACCTTTCGCTTCAAGCCGATAAATTAAATTTTATTCAGTGAAGTAGAATTTTCTATTTTGGCAAGCTTCGGCACAATGCACCAAAATCTGAATGAATCCATCCGCAGAAGCTGAAACATTCTGATAAATGATAAGTCTGCTGATATTAATAATTAAAATCATTTTCCTCACTGCCAACAAATCCTGTGAAAAGTCCAAAACCAACAACTCTTTGTATTGTTTGTGAAGCTGAAGCCTGACATAGTTTATTGCTCTGCGCCACCGAGCTCCATTGTTGTTCGAAGACATCTAAGAACATATAAATAAGCCACGGCGTTGCGGTGAGTGACATGTTCCTTTGGCACTGCAGTTCATTTTGAGTAAATCTCACGTAAACCCACAGACAGTATAAAGATAGATGTTGTATCTGTGACAGCGCCCATACGTTTCTGAAGAGCTGTTTTCAAGAGTTCGGCGGCACCATCTTGGCAGTCCGACTTCACGGCCACGGAGGTTGCCGCTTGACGTAAACACAGTTTTGATGTTGCAAATACTAACCAGAACACTAAGACACACTAATACCTTAATATAACCTACATAAACATACAAGACCATGACTGACTTTGTATACACAGTGCCATGTCGTCTGCCACAGGGTCGAATTTGGTCGGATACCCCATGAAATCAGACGAAACAAGGCTTTACTGCGACCACAGGGGGGGCTAGAACCAACACAATGTTCCTTGTAGCTACTTTAAGTAATATTTGCTGAATCTTACAGTAGAAAGCTGCTGAACTCTTTCAGAAGATTCCACCTTCATTAGCAACGAATGGGCTTGGCGTTGCGAGCCACAGACAGTTGTAAAGTATTTAGAGACAGCTTAATGCTGGTTTATGTCTTTTATTGGATTTGGTGAGTTACAAAAATATAGAACATCGCCAGCTTTATCTTTAACTCTCTTCAACACGCTATACTTTATAAAGACACATTACACCTCCACCAGAGTGTCAAATAAGAAGAGGGTATAGAATCACATTAAGATCTTGATCATTAACTCAATAATGATTCTTCGGTTTAATTTAGATTGCCATAATTGATTGAGTCAGGGCCTAATTGTGCGTACGTTAAGCACAATTCCAAGTTTCAGATATAATGATTTTGTTAGAGAATTAAGAGAGGAGCGCACCGAACAATGCAACCCCCCATCTGATGGTTTGACTTGAGGGGGCAGGGAGCAGCGGCACTGGGGTTTTCTTCCTGTAGCTACTGCAGTGCTGAAAATGGCTGTCACCATTCAGTGTGACTGAAGCCGGAGCAGAGCCCTTCATTTACATAGATTTACATACCAACATTTCACCCGATCCATTCTCTGTTTAATGGGGTTTCAACAAGAAGGTAAGAGTGAGGACTGGTTAATGAATACCTTGTAGGTACAAACATTGCGTGACTGTGTTTGTATGATGTTTACGTGACTGATGAGAGTCAAGCCACTGACATTGACATGGATTGTTTCTAAATGTGTATCGTGACCTTGTCTATGTTCTTTTTTTTTTTTACTAACATGTCTGTCTAACGTGTTTTTATGACACTGTATCTTGTGTTTGGTGAGCCCGAAGACAAATTACCACTCCGGTGGACAGTAAAGATATATTCTAATCTAATGTATATATGCACATACGGTTCCATATACAGTGTATGCATATGATTTGGCCTGGGAAAAAATAGAAAAGTGAGTTCAATCTGCATAAATTTGCTAGAGATTACGTTAAACTCCAACCAAGAATAATGAAAATAGCAATGGCGGCGGAAATGTTCCGTGAAAAAAAAGGTTAAAACACGGTATATAGGAGTGGCATTTGATTGAACGCATGGCTGCCCTTGTGTACAGAATAAATTATACACTGAAAGGATATATAGGGGAGAATAATTAGATATACATTTGCACTCGGTTGCCTTTGGGATCTGAGAAATCGTGGTCTTGCAGGTTGTGGCCTCATGAGATGGGCCCCGACGGTGATAGCGTGTGGGCGGAGCTTTGATATGCATTAAATTGGGTGGTTGACGATCAGAGCTTTCATGTGTGACTGAAATAGGAGGATTTACCACTCCGCCTTCCACGGCTTCACTTGTCTTCATCAGCGGCAATGGCTTTTCTTTAGTTACACGCTGTCAACCTTTAATAAATACAGACTAGACACAGCATGAGTCTGTCAGCATCAATCCAGATCATCTGGGAACTTTGAGTCAGGAAAGGCTCACAGCTAATAATCAGGTCTCACATGCACCGAGACTGATCAAGACTTTTTGCCTCATAAAATGTTATGAACCTCTAATTAAGAGTAAATGATCGTTTCCACACCTCCATTTATATCAGAAAAATTAGGAGATGATTATGACGATAAGCCTGACATTTTAATCTGTCTGCAGAACGTAGAAGAGCTGACGGCTGAGAATGTGAGAAAGGACAGAATCGGACACAAGAGGAGGGATTAAGACACAGAAAATAGTTATTAAGCTGCATTTAATTCATCCAAAGCCAAGCAGCAAACCATCAGGTAACTTCATAATTTCTGGCACTACAGTTTACTTTTGATAACTTTATATTTCTGTTGTGTCTCGTCATGTTCATGTTTAGTGTTTCATGTTTCAAGCCCTTCCTGTTTTATTTTGTACTCACCTTTTCCCGCTCGTTTCAGACCCTGACTTCCTCCCTTTGTGTGATTGGTTGCCCCGCCCCTGATTGGTTTCACCTGTTTTCACTCACCTCATGTATGAATAGTCCTTGTCTCCCTTTGTCTTTGTCAGTTTGTTTTGTTCAGTTTATGGTATTATCAAGTGTTCCAGTCTAGTGTTCAGGTTTCTTTTGTCATGTTCTGATTTAAGTTTTTGATTTCCCTTTAGAGTGTTTTTGTTTGCACTTCGTATCCTCCTTGAGAGCGCTTTTTGTTTGATGGTTTCTTTGGAAAATGTGTATGTGTGTGTGTGTATGTATATATGTGTATGTATATATATATATATATATATATAAACTCACTGGTTAGTCCTCATTCAAAGTCTTTTCTCTTAAAAGAGTGAAACATACCAATTAATTATAACCTTAAGCTTTCCAAAATATGTTTTGTCAAGATTTCTTTTCATTGTGGGATGAAAGCAATACGTTGTGATGTTCTGCACAGCTGGGGTCAGTTGTGCCTGGAGTCCCCGAGGAATTATCATAATTATCCTCTACAAGACACGTGAATACTGTTTTTTAATTTAATAATAAAATGAAGTTTTAGCCGAGTTGTAGCTGTCACTGTCAGGTTAGGCGCACACAAAGCTGGCTATATTCACACAGTCACTGTATGATCAACTAAAAGCTCATAAGCGTCATCATACTGAGGTAGTTTCAGCTTCAGCACCAACCACACTGCAGTCAAATGTATAAGTCTGCTTTTGTTTAATCTCAAAGGTCAAAAAGATCTGCTGTTTTGAAGGATCAGTGGCATCTAAGCTGCGCATTGCAACCCCCTCCACTCACCCGCCACATGCCGAGTCTGAAGTAGAAAGTACGGTCGCCTTAAAACGCATAAAAAGGGCATAACGTCTTAATGTAGAGCTCGTGTTTAGTTTGTCTGCTGTAAAAACGGATGGGCACTAGAGGAGGACCCACTCCCTCTAAATCTGACACACTGGACCTTTAAAAAAAATGTAAACTGTGCAGTACTGGAATAGAAAGCTAGAGAGACGTAGCAACAGTAATGAATGGGGTGTGGAAGGGTCAGTTTAATGAATTTTGAAGTAGCTCTTCACTGAGTTTCAATTAAAAAGTGATGTGTAGCATTTGTAGTGTGTAATGTTAGTGCATGCGTAAATTGTTTAGGGGGAAAAAAAAGCCAACCTGACCTATAAACTTGCAAGGGGTAAAAATAATGGCCTTCCTTAGAAGTGTGTATGAGCGAGAGTGAGAGTGTGAAATGATCAGGGTGACTGGATCAGCGAGTACGCTGAATCGAATAGGCCTACTGGCAAACCATGTTGTTGCCACTATGTTGTGTTACGTAACAGTTTGTCATCTGATAGAGGAGTCAGTGATGGAGACTGTAAACATGGAAGTTTCCAGAGCGTGACTTAAAGGCCAAAGGCATCCTTTATCTCTCTGGAGGGGTTCATAGTTACAGGTCACTCTTGATAGCTTTTCCTTCATTGCCCATGATGATGGAAAAGACTCGTGGCGTGCAGATATACATGCATACACAAACAGAAGGTAACCAAGAAAGGCAAAGTCTTTAGAGCTCTGTTACATCCTTCACGTACGCCGTCGCCACGGGCCTGCATGTATGTGACTCTGTGTTTAATCTGGCGTCTCTTGAGACGTTGAAGGACAGCCACGCTCCGTAATACTGTTGAGCCAGCATGTGTTGCCATGGTGTAAGCACATTTTCTGACGTGTTCAGACCACTGCTGACAAACAACCACCTCCCATGAGGGTCCTCCCAACAACAACTGTGTGACAGCGATGTGTTTCTGCGTGCGTGTGTGTGTGCGTGTGTGTACATGTGCGTGTGTTTCTGTTGATGCAGGTGTTACCCTGGCCTTCGCAAAGGCTAATGGAGGGACCATTAACGCCACAACAGTCCTAACAGTACTGTAAATACTTGGTCTGCTGGTGCGATGATAGCTTTGTTCAATAATTCAGCAGCAGCTGCTGACAAAATCAACAATCCAGTTTTTCGAAAAAGAGCAAACAACAGTGTGGACAATGTCATCAGATAACCAGGGGAACGACTCATATAGTATGCATTGCTCTTCTTAAAGTTCACTGCAGCCTGTGTTACCCACTTTTTGGTCCTCATCATACTCGTAGTTGCTTAGTAGCCTGTCAGCTTCAACGTATGTGTCCCTTTCATCTGTTATAATTGGACTTCTTTTACGTGCGAGCGTATTTGTTAAAGGCGTTTGAGCTTAGCGATGACTTCAGTCAGCGTGTAAATGAAGCAGCTGAGTCGGTGAGAGATTCCTGCATCCAGCTTGTAATATTAACTGAGGTAATTTAGCATGAAACACGGTAAAAGGTTATTTACTAAGTGTGATATGCTGTTATAGATTCATCCGCAGACTAAATTGGAATGTAAGTTACGGGTGTAGTGTTTTAAACACAGCCAATGCATCCTGTGCACTGAGCCAAGAGATCTCCCCCAACCCTTTTTTTACACGATGTCCTGACATTAAGACAGATGGCAGTGTCATGCATAATCAATTGTGCATGTCGTCTCAATGTATAGTTTAATAATCATTAGTTGGTCATTTACATTACGACGTGACGAGACCATAAAAGCTGAAGAAGATGCTGCCATCAGTTTGGTTCATCATGAGAGAAATACGGGTCAGTCATGGATGAGATGTTTCAGTACTCCATGTTTGTGCTTACACTACAATATAGGTCGTTTTCAGCCAATCGCGCGTGTTCTTTATTGACATGTCTGGTTCATTACAAGAAGGAAAAGTTGTGTTCTTCTGAAAATGTGATTCCAAGTATGAGTCTTCACACCCTTAGCTACTAACGTTCACACAACACCCACAATTCTCCTCTCGCACTCGGAAAGAACAGTACCTAATCACTATTCCTCGCTGCTGTGAGGAGCGTACCGTACAGAGTGTACCTTTTTATGCTCTTTGCTTTAACACACCAAACATGCATAACCATAGAATAAGCATGTTTACATCAAGAAAGGCCCGTATCGGAGAATAGAGGCTCTGTGCAGATAAATGAATTTATGGAGCATCAGATTTATACACAAATCCTGCTCTGCTTTCTCCACATATTAATCGATTGTTTGATTTCTGCATGTATAGTTATTACAGGATGTCAAATCCGGGGTCGCAATAGGACGGGATGTAATCTCACGCAGTCTATTTCGTGACCTGTTCGCCCTCGCTCTTCAGTCTGGCAGCCATGCCTCCATTTCTCTGGACGGTTTCTATGGTTCCTTTTCTGTCTGACTTCCACACACACCATGTGCCATCCTCAGTTCCCAGTACTAGACATGGACGGCACATGAATGCCAACCATCTGATCATACTAACGCTCCAGAAGGGCTGGGCAGACTTGTGCTGACTGCCAGTCGTTTTACTGCAATAACCGCTTCTTCCTGCTACAACTTAAATTCTTTATCCACCTGTGAATACATTCAAGTAGCTTCTTCGCCGTTCAAAACAATAACAACATTTTGGAAAATGGGTTTATTTGCTTTCTTGCTAAGAATTATTGCTAAATTCCACCAGGCATGGCTGTAGCACGCCGTGTGTGCCGTGGGCGCCGGAGCTGATCAAGGTTGTTCTAGACAATGACAACCACCTGAAGTGCCATGAAGCATTGTAAATGTGGTTATCCATTTTGTGAAGAACACGTTACTGTTTTTTTTTTCAACCACTATTTTTGTCAGACACAAAAACGGCATCAAGAATCTGGTCCTATTTTCAAAATAAAACACCCAGTGCAAATCGCTGATGGGGTTTAAAGACTTACCTATAGAAACACCTTCTGTACAGACACAAAAGTCCAACAATTTACCAATATCATTCATTTACTGTATAATCTGTCTTATGTGCAGAATGCAGTGGCGTTTGTCAGAGGCGACGTTAGCGTTGCAGGTCTTTTTTAATTTCTCATTTGCACTCTGGACTTGACACAAGTTGACCTGAGGCGAGAGCTGTCTGTTGGAAAATTAAAATTTGGGACAGCCGATGAACTGGAAAACTTCTGGACAACAAATTGTCGGACCAAAAAAAATGTCTTCTAATGGACCCCCTGAAGTGGAGCACCTGCTGACCAGAGTCAGACGGTGAATCATTTTAACAAAATGAATGTTACAGCTACTCAAGGTTTTGTCAGTGTGAAATGATTATTAGGTGGAGTAAATGTACTGAATGTCCTGGGACATTTGCCATCCAAAATCAAGGAAAAAATATTGCGAAAGAAAGAATATGAATGCATTTAGTTCAACAATTTCATACGACATTGTTTCTCTTGTTTCTATGCTTGAGAGAAACAAGCCCGTTTCTCTCTAGTAGGATCTTCTTCCCTGTTGAGGTCTTATCAGCAGATGGACAACTCACAGAAACACACAAGGCTGAGTTAGAGGAAATATTGGCTGGCGCTGATGGTGTTAATTGTAAAGTGCCATTTAGTGTATAGATAATGCAGACATACAGGAAAGTGCTGGTTATGAATCAAGAGAAAGGTGTCGACAGACGCAGGGAGTCATTTAAAAGATTAAGAGTGATAGAGACGAGCAGAGTAAAGAGAAAAGACAGATTGAGAGTTATACTGGAAGTCCTCCCACAAATTCACTCCCACTCTTCCTCTTGTGCCCACGCACTCTCTGTTACTGTGACGTCCACTCTTCCTTTTCACTCCTCCGCTCGGCTGTGGAGGCGTTCTGTTCTCCTCTCATTCATACAGTGCCACGCTATTTCCATATTTCTGAGGGGACACTGTGCATTGAGTTAAACTTTCTGTGGAGGAAGACGAGGCGGATGAGGAGGAGGAGGAGGAGGAGGAGGAGGAGGAGGAGGAAGAAGCACCATGTTTGGCTCCATCCGAGCACATCAGATTTCCGATCATGCTGAGATCGTGATCAGACCTCACATGAGAGCCAAGCTCTACAGATGGAATTATGTCATCTTTGTACATGGGAAACTGAGAAAAACACGATACAGTCATATTCTGCAATCACTACAACAGCCTCTGTTTTTACTTTTAATCACAAAAATTGTTATTTTTTATTAAAAAATATTATGCATTTTAAACTTATTGCTCCTTCCCATGTCCCTATTATCCAAACAACAGGAACGCAGAAAGGTCAACAGAGATCACAGAGTACTCAAAACACCTATGTACTCACTGTGAGATCAGTGTTCTATCAATAAGAAAGTGACACTGTGAGTACAGGGAGAAATATAAATTATTATTTAAAATATAGGTCAATGAATTCCGGGGTTATTATTTTCACTTTTTAAGTTTAGGGAGGACGTGTACTGGGAAAGGTTCAAGCTGCTACAGTTCTAGTGAGAGCGCCGTGTTCCTAACAGTGTGTTATTTGGGTTTGATTTAGATTTAGACAGGAACAATCTGATAAATCGTTCATCTTTCTTTTTGTTAAAGAGAAGAAAAAAAAAGACATTTTGTGTCTGATGACTGATGGACTTGATTTAAATGCTAATGATCCTTCATGAACTTCATTTTTTATTGAAACGTGTGAATGTGCTTCACACTCAAATGTTCATAGCATATAGAGTTTAGTTTTTTTTTCTTCTTTTAAAGCCTCACTGTGTAACTTTTCTACAATAAAATCATTTTGATGCTACACTGACTTGTTTTAGGTGTTTGTCATGAAGTACGTAACACGTAACGGCACACACCACCAACTATGTCACTGATTTTGGTGATCATATTTTATGGAGAAAATGTTTTCTGGTTTTCCCTCTGATGTCCTCCGGGTGCTGATTTACTGCTGCTGATTCGTTTATTGTTTTAAATTGTTTTCAAATTTGCTATTTTAATGATTTTAAATGACATTCTGATGTTTTTAATTAAATTTTCTTCTCTTTTTAATTTTTAATTTATATTTCTATTGCTTGTCTTAATGTCAAATGTCTTTCCTTGCCTCTGTAAAGCACTATGAATTGCCTTGTGTACGAATTGTGCTATACAAATAAACTTGCCTTGCCTTGCTATGAACTGTAGCTGCTGTTAGATAATGCTAGCTCACTTTGTTAGCCAGGCTGCACGGACTGTGAGCTCAGAGCACCAGGGATGGGAGGAAGTATTAGTGTTCATACCACAGGTGTTTTGGACCACCAGGGAGAGGAAGTTTATTTAGCCCCAGAAGACACGGGGGAATGGTGACAGTGAGGAGGGCCAGTGTCGTGCCAGAACCAGAGCTAGGTTCAGCAGCCTCATAATAACAGAGGCAAAGAGACTGAAGAGAACATTGATGGAGGAAGCTAAGAAGAAAAAATGAGACAGTGACTGAGAAACAAACCAGTGGCTGAGAGTCTGAGACTGACTTTTAGTCTTTGGCGAGAGCTTGGTGAAATAAATTTTCTCTGAAAGCAGTGGCACTAAAAAAACTTCCATGCAGTGTTGCTTTAATGTGAATTATTGGCAGGTTTGCTCTTCAGTTCTTCATAACTGGGGGAAGCTTGTCTGTAACTCAATTCCAAAGAGAGGAACTTGGAAGCTCGAAGGGACCTTTAGGGTTGTACCATGTGCAGTCGGGGAAAGATTTCAACACATGATCCTACAGTCATAAACCGGCTGGTGGGGAACCCATTTTTAAAGGTGCTGCTAATAGTCTACAAAACGATGGAAATGTCCATCAGGTGGCAAAGGAGGTAAAGTGAATGTTTACAGATATTTCAGTTAGCCTGAAACACGTTTACCATTCACGTGATAATTAGCAACATAATAAACTTAAGCATATAATTAGTGGTATAATTAGCTTAAATCGTGTCTGACAGGATGTAAAAGCAGCAGTGTGTCTCCACATGCTGAGACTGTGAATGTATGTGTGAAAACAATTAGAGCATTGTTTTCAAGGAAGCCAGCGAAAACAGACAGCAGAGGGACGATGTGCTGTTTTTGTAATGGAAAAAAAGTCAAATTACTCTGGTACTATCCTGAAAAATTACTATTTCTTTGCAATAGGTGTGATCAGTAGTGAAGACGGTGTCAGAGGGGCATGTGCATGAACAATTGAAACACCTATTATTATAATATATCTCTGCTAATACCCCGAATTTGTCACCATATGTCAGCCAATAAAGTAAGGTCACACTTACCGTTGAAAAAATATATGTTCAAGATAAGAAAAGACGAAATAATAATACAGAATAATACGGTTTATTTTATACATAGTGCTTTAAAGGAGCTCAAAGACACTTTATATAAAGAGATAACAGAAACAGTAGACGCAGTATCAGTATAAAAGCTACAAGAACCGTAAAAAAAAATTCTTTTGAAAACACAAAATTAAGGAGAAAAATGTGTATTGCCACAAACCAGGTGAATCTCGCTCTTCTTTATCTCTTCACCCTCTAACGATATCAAACTCTGCAGGACACACAGAGTAGCCTCTGTACTCAAGCTGAGCACCAGAGTTCATCATCAGCTCTTAATAATACGGCACTGCAGCCTGACTCATGGAAACCTTTTAGCATATTGCCAGCTGGTCTGGGCACCTATTACAATATTCGCCTGTTAACCCGCATTAGTGGGTGTGTTTACACCAGAGTTTCACTCCACCTTAATCTTGGCGTGAGGCGTTTTGGCAAATCAGATTAAACTTTGACACACAAAATCCAACGTCCAGCCAGTTTCTGTGTTTCTGTCCCAACTGCAGAGAGCAAATGATTGTCTACAGACAGAGAGGACAATGACAGAGCGGTAAAGATAACAAGCTGTAGAGTTTACCATCGGTGGACTGCTTTCCTCAGCCGTGCTACTCTCTTATGTTTGTAACCCAACCCACGCCGTCCCACCTCCTGTTCACCACAACATGCAAATAAAGTCTGTATCGTGAAATGTAGTCTTTCAGGACTGTGTGGACCTGTGCAAACACATCACTGACGCCTCCCTCACCTACCTGTCGAGTTTGTTGTCGTCGTCACGGCACAACAAACACAGTTTTAGTGTCACTTAAAAAACACCTGACAAAGACCAGATAAAGGTTTTTTTCGACAGTCAAGTCCAATTTATGTCCTCAGATTTGTTTATAGCAACTGTACCAAAACTAATAAACATAAAATAAAAAAAAAAATCAGTTTACTTCTCAGTGGCAACTGTTTACTGGCAACCGATGTGATTGGATGAGACCTTGACCTACTCAGCTGTGGAGCACTTCACCCACTAACAAGCTTAACTGTTTGCAGCCGAGTTGCTACAGAGACTGCAGCCACATTAACATCAGAAACAGTCCTTGGTGAACGTTTAATTATGGTGTTCACCGTTCTTTTAGCGTGTCGACAGTCTGGTTAGGGAGAGGAACGGTGTGCACAAACTTCTTCTCATCCTGCGTGCAAGAAAGGGAAGCTTCTTCACGAAAGTACTTCTTATTGTAGAGGTTTGTGAAATCCTAGCACTAGTATTCAAACTCTTACACTCGTGTGTGTGTTTTGAGGGTGTTTGCCCCCGCATAGCTTCTGTTTTGCGTGCAGCGTTGGGAAGCTAATCTGTATTTGGCACAGCTGAGGTCAAGGGGGCTGTGGCAGAGGTTGTGCCCTCTGCGCTTGATCCACTCAGGAGAAAGGTCAGGGTTATACTAATCTCCTGATGCATTCCTCTGCTGTATTATAAACACATACTGGAAAACATGACATATTAAGTTACAGGACCAATCTGGAGCAAGGTCTCGTTATCAGTTCGACATATATTAATAAACTCCATCAGCATGTTTCAGCAAGTGTCAAGGCCGACAAACAAGTAGCACAGTTTGTCATTATGATCCATTTGTTATGTGTTTTTTTTTTTTGCTTCTGTAAGCGACATTTTGGGCAGATTATCACACCTTAGTTTTACCAGCATACTTTCCAGTTCTCTGAAAGTGATTATAACTCTTAAAGTGGGGCTCGATTAGGAGTGTTAGCAAACAACCGATAGGATTAAAACCCTTGAAGAGGTTAAAGTTTTGAACTCCAAAGCCCCTGAGGAAGGCAGAGCAGGGGCGGCACTAACCACACAGTGTGTGTGTGTGTCTATTAGCGTGTGTATTACTATTATTAATGTTGTTTTTTTTATTTCTTAAAGTTTTATAAAATAAAAACAGCACAAAAAACTAAAAAATAAATATATTGGTCTGTCGTTAATTCTTATGATAGTACAAAAACTGATTTTTATTTATTTAACGTTCATACATACAAACATTTAATAGCAGTGGCAACAAAAATGTGATCACTGTCTATGATAAATTGGCATCATAGCATTGATCCAAGTGATATTACTGTTTAAAGAGGAGCGGCATTGATGATGTTCAGATGTTTGAATGGGACCTGTTTTCGTTGAATACAGTACTTACTATAGTTGAACGCTTCCTAACTTTTAATAACTTTTAAATTGGTTTTGTTTATCATAAATGTAAGTTCATGTCAAAAAGCTTTCCTTTCATCCTTGCTGCTAAAAACTTAACTCATTGGCATGTCCATGTTCGCTTTGTGCTGCATGAAATGAACGTCTCCAGGACTCAAATGATTCATTCATGAAAATAATTTGAGGCATGAACTGCTATAAAACTGTCTGGCATGTGTGTCAGTAAGAACACCAGACAACCAGACAGACAGTCAGTTTTGCGTCATTAATGTACAAACGCAGTCGTAAAGCAGGCTCACGTGTTCGATCGCCACTCGAGAATAACAAAAACAAACTGATACGGCTTTTAAGTCGACGTGTCATCTGCTTTAACCTTTGAACAGCCTTCGTCCTAACTGCAGACATTTCAGCCTCGTGGTGAATGATCTTGATCGTGGTCATTAGGCCGTTGCTCTCAGTTGTGCCTGTCATTTGACCACTTGGCCTCTCCGTGTTGTATGGCCATCCAGTGTGACTCCCACCTGAGTGACCTTGCATGTGCCGGTCAGAGGTCAAGGCCTTGTTAGACATGTTTATGAAGATAGCATGGGGTCAAGGCCTCTGTTTGTCTGTCTGGCGACAAGAGAGGAAACGAGGGATAGGATTCCGGTAATAGATGAAAGACGAGAGTGGAGATGAAAGGAGGGGTTATCTGGTTCTCTGCGGAGCGTATTGATCTGTTTGTGTTTTCACGGGGTGAACGGGTTTGTTGGCCATAGTCCCAGCAGAAGTGCTGAGGTATTGGCTGCATCGCACTGTGGAAGTGTTGGTGCAGAGGCTGCACTTAAATTAGGGTTCAAGGTAGATTTGAGGTCAGCTTTTGCTGCCTCTTGCTGGAATGGCAGTAAAAAAAAAAATCACCCGAATAGAGTGCTCTGAGATCATGAATCATCAGCAACTTACCTACAAGGTGTGCTGGTGCTGCCCTCTTGTGGCAGTGGGACTGTATTAGAACTCTTCACGTCACATTTGAACACACACAAACCAAAATAACACCTGTCATAAATTAATAAGAATATTCTACAAATCACTTTATTGCAAGAATTACACAGTATGGGATGTGGAAAAATAGAAAATGTTGACACTTTTTTGTTTGTTAATTAGTTAAGATTGTTCCCACTGAAATCTGAAGTTTGTTTTATGATGCCAAACACTGCTAATACTCTATACACTTCATGGAGCAGTCTATCACAACACACAAACAAAACCAGGTTACGCTCAGTGTGGTGTACTTTCAATAGCTTTGAAAGTAACACAAGACCTTCCACCTACTAACCAAGTTATGTCCAAATACTGTATATTAAAGGATAAACAAAACATAAACCTATGTTAAGACTTTTTAAAGCATCTCAACTTGCATAGACACTTGTAAATGCAGTCCTCCTCATCTGTCCGTGTTCGACTCGGATAAAGAAAAATCAATTTAGCGTTGAATCGACAGGGATAATAACAGTAATTCACAACCGGGAACAGTCAAGTACATGAGCAAAATAGCAAGTACATATTATGCGTAAGTATATATACATGTGCATTTCTTTGGGATCAGAAGAAACATTTGGTTCACGTAACGTGAGACGAGTAAATCCTTTAACACACAGCTGTTATACACAAGGCTCTGACGGAGTAAAGGTGTAGGGAAGGTGATGCTAAAGTCTATTTTTTTTTTTGTGGTTGTGCAACAACATTGCACCGTATATGCAAACACACACCACTTCCAAGCAGCTCAAATCCATTCATATATGTACACTCACACACACGCACACACACACGCAGCCAATGTTATTTCAGTGCTGTTTTTTTATGTTACTAAGGCGCTGATTGTCAGATGTTGAAACACTGTTTTTTTGGATCACTGGAGTCTCAGATACACAAGTCCAACATATTCTCATAAATCTTATAAATTAAAAAAAAAATGGACTTAATAACACACAAAGTAATTCAAGAATAACCTGAGGAGAGTATGTTGAACTGTGTTGGAGAGGAATGCATTATATTTACAACAGAGTGATTGTTATATATCGGTCTCGGGAAGCATTATGGTGATTTTTAGCAAATGACAAGCGTCTGTAACCAGTGGTCAGTCCCATCCTTTACATTAGTACGTTTAAACAAGTTAAAAAGGTGAAAGTCTAAAATAATATGTGGCTATATCTTCGAATGCTGTGGCGTGGAAGAGAAGGAAGAAGGAAAAACAAAAATGGAATAAGGCCGATAAGTAAGAATAGCACCTGACTTACACAAACAACCCCAAAATGAACACCAGTTTACCAGTTTCGCGGCATGAACTCAGTGCAGTGGTAAACTGGGTGCAATTCTTTAGAGACGCGTTGTGATCATGTTAGTTAAGTGTTCTGTGTGGAGCAAAAAAAAAAAAAAAAAAAAAAGGCCGCTTGGTCTCTGTGTGTTCTGGTTTGTAATGTTCAATCTCTGGTTGTTCTGCAAACCACATCTCTGTCCCTCTCCTCTCACACATGCAGGGAAATAGCACCATCCTTTGGAAAGAGGAAGTAAAGGCAAGTCGAGGACGTCAACGCATGCGGTTTTTGCAGGTCAGGAGGGAGGACTGTTGTTGTTGTTGTTGTTGTTGTTGTTGTTGTTGTGGTCTATGTCCTCTTCATGCACACCTGACAGCGGCTTATGTGTGTTCGGAGGCTGCCTGCCTTTAGTGTTGCTGGGACAGGTTTCCTGGAAAGAGGCAGAGAGAAAAACATAAGACGTCCATCTTTATCATAACACCTTTTTCAACTCTAAAGTGTGCTTTGTTGCACCTACAACCACACCCAAAAGCTACACCTTTACGTCACTGCAGCAAGATGAAAAGTTAAACCACCAGAGGTCAGCAAAAACACAAAGTTACTCATCAAGTGTCAGTGTTTCTGTCTTACGTAAACATCTCATTGTCTTCAATGGTGGCAAGCCAGAAGCTGTAGGAGTTGGCGTAGTAGTTGCAGGTCCCGCGGCCGTGACACTCGATGAATGGAGCGCTGCGGAACTCCTCCAGGCAGGAACCAGGAGAGGCCAGAGCCTGGCCCGAACCCTCAGCACCAGCGCTGGTGTGCTACACAAACATACACAAACACACACAATGGAAAGAGCTCAAATGAAAGGTATTGTGAAGAAAGTTGTGTAGATTACTGTGGGTGTGCTGATGCATAACTTTGTGCGTGCATAGACTTATTGATGTTGGGAAAATGCACGTCTGTATATTTTTATTTTTATAATTTCCCGCCGATTGTTAGGGTAAGTGGAAGAGTTTTGGAGATGGGAATGTGGAGAGGGAGAGTTTTTTAATGTTTGCTTATTGTGGTATAATATTAACAGTTGTCCACCTACTACCCGTCTTAAAACACTGATCAAGAAAAAAAAACTGTATCCATATGAGTAATTCTTCTTGATCTACTTCCTGGATATAAACAAATATATCTATAATACCAATATCAACAACAGTTTAAAGCTACCTCAGAAAATATTAGGCCAACACAACTCAGCCAGTAGGTCAGAGGATTATTTAATGTTGTCTGTCTCAGGAACCAGAACTTATTTGGAGGGAAAGGGTTACTCCTGATCCGCACTTATATTCTTGCAATTTCATTGTTTATTTATTATTAATTCAGCTCTTTTATATATATTTTCGATTCTGCCACGTATCACAAGAAGGTTGTACCGAAACTTCACAACTTGAGCTTCGGTGACATACATATATCCGCACTGAGATCTGATCATGTCTCGTCTTACCATGACAAAGGAGTAGCCAATCCATAGAGAGTCCCAGCCGTGAGGACATGGTGGGATCATGATGGTCTGACTGTGAATGGCTATCACCATGGCCGGGGCTTCACACACGGCACACCTGCACACACATACATGACAGCATGTGAGTTAATTGAGCGTTGTATCTACCTAAAATCGAAGCACATGGATGGAAATGACATACCTGCTGATGAAGGGTTTGATGCTTTGACCAGTGATGGGTGCCATGCTCATGGGCATGGGCTCAGGGGAGGTGAGCCAGTAGGAGTAGTCATTACGGGAGGCAAAATTGCACACATTGTTGATGTTACAGAACAGGAAGGGCATGGGGCTGAACTTCCTTAGACAGCTGCCTGCCGTACCTACAACACAGATCAAGGAGACATGTAACTCATCCCACAAATCGTCCTCCCTTTTTCCTTCTTTCTTTCTCTCTCATATTGTGTCTCTCACCTAAGTCCTGTCCATGAGAGCGTTCGTTGCCTTGAACGTACAGCAAAGAGTAGCCGTCGTATATGGGCGTGGTTCCTTCAGGGCACAGTGGAACCTCCACCGATTGGCTGTGACGGGTTACCAGGAACCCGTGATCCATGGAGGAGGGGCCGGGTTGACCCACTTGACCTGGTACACCGTCAGGTCCTGGGGGGCCAGGGTATCCTCTGGGTCCTAAAGACGTAGACAAATGAATAAGTTAACAACAGCGATAACACAACAACTCTTACTCACACCTTTCATCCCTGTGAGCCTCTCACCTTGCGGCCCCGGGAGACCAGGCTCTCCTTTGCCTCCGGGCTGACCGTTCCATCCAGGCTGGCCATCTTCGCCTTTTGGCCCTTGAATACCGGTCATACCTGAGAGAAAATAGGAAAGATGGTGAAGCGATCAGAAAAATGGATATGGGGGAATAGGTGAGCGAGGTGAGGCGATTACACATTTTTAAGAAAAATGTTACCTAGCTGTCCTTTCTGTCCAGGGAACCCAGATGGTCCCTGGGGTCCTGGTAAACCTTGAATCCCTGGGAACCCGATGTCTCCCTTGATAAAGGTGTGTGGGCCAGGTTGACCAGGGGGACCGTCATTGCCTGAAATATAGATAATATATTTTTAGAAGACATTTTCCAGTTGCACAGTTTTTTAGCAGTTTATGGTGGTAAGCCCGGATCCATTCTAGTTAGTGAGATAGAGATATGTTTGTGTATATATAAAGACTTTGAAGGGTTTGCCCTCTTTTTTTTTTACCCTTTTCTCCTGGGAATCCTCTGTCTCCAAGTTCTCCTTTGACTCCAATGTCCCCAACAATACCCTTTGTACCTAAATTCAGAAATATTGTATTTAAATTCTCAGTTATCTGAATAAAAACAGATCTTTTATCTCATATTTTCAGAAAAACAGACGGCTGTCTTTCACACATGAACACACAGTCAGACTATCACACTATTTGTACTCACCTGGGAATCCTGGGACACCCTGCAATCCCCTCTCTCCCTTATGTCCATCAATGCCTGGAAGACCAGGGTGTCCCTGTAATACACACACACACACAAATACACAAAGTTACAAGAGGGACTGAAGAGGACAAGATTGAGCTACATGCACGTTCATGAGTCTTTCTCTAAAAACTTGCTCATGCTCAATATTCTGCAAGATAATACTTGCACTAACATGCAACTATCAGCTGTCTCATCAGAATGCATATGAATCAGTGTGTTTAATGTACAGCTTAAGTTATGGAAAAGGACATACAGGTAATCCAGAACTTCCAGGATCACCCTTATGTCCAGTCTCCCCCTGGAAACCAGGGTTACCCTGGTCTCCTTTTTCTCCCTGTAGGCCGGTTCTGCCTGGCACACCAGCGGGTCCTGGTTCTCCTGTGACTCCTGTTTGATAAAGACAAGAGGAACACATGATAACATGTTTCACTTTAAGCCCGGCTCTACACTGAACTACATTTTGGTAACAGGTCGTCATACACATAATGATGGCATGGCATACCTGCTTCTCCGGGCAGTCCTGTTTCTCCCTTGTCTCCCTTAGGGCCGTCGAGAGAGATACCCGGGTGCCCCCTTTCTCCTGGCTCACCCTGGGGTCCCTGCAAGCCTGGAAATCCCTTATCACCTTTGAAACCAGGGATGCCTGGATGACCTGGAGTTCCAGGGAAACCAGTACTACCTTTGTCACCTGGAGAGAGAAAGAAGGCCACATGATGAAACTCTGTTTGGATTGAGAGATTGAAATGAATCAATGATAGAAGGGCTCTAACCTTTGACACCAAGAGCCCCAGGTGGCCCAGGGAAACCTCGTCCAGGTATACCTACAAAGAAGGACCGATAAAAAGTAGTCTGAAAAGCCATCAGAGCACGAATGTTAAAATGTGTATGTGGTGGTTGTTCCAAGCCAGAGTGACTCAGTAGGAACATGTCAAGCCAGGCCAAGCAAATCAATGGACTATTACAGTTAGTAATAGTACTAATAATGTAGACTCCTCTGACACTAACCTGGAACTCCTTTGTCTCCTGAGGATCCAGGGATGCCGTCAACTCCAGGCTCTCCCTTCTCTCCAGGAGGACCAGGAGGTCCCTGCAAGCCACCTTCACCTGAAAAAGAACAAGTTTACACACTTGTTACTGATTGTTGTCTGGCAGGACTAAATAAACAGCTCGGATGCATGCACGAATCCTCTCTGTATCTGATTTGAGTGTACCATTCCCTGAATTGTCATAGAGCTTTGTGGAAAAACCTGGCTGCTGTTCTTGAAGGCTTCGCTTAATTAATCCACGTATTCCTGATTAACTGTGTTGTCATGAAAAGACCAAGCAGCAGCAGAATATATTTATTTTATTTTACTTTATATTTACAGTGGTTTATTTAAGAAGTTACCGCAGTTCAGGAGCTTTGGGAAGCAGCACGTGTCGCAATTGTCTACACTACACTCATCTTTCTCCGGTTAGTTTTGTTTCCCATCGCCTCACTTATTCACCCCACCGATGTTTTACAGAATAATCTCTTTGTGAACCTAATGATGTAGCAAACCTCCTAGAAATGAATGAAATTATTGCTGTGGTTATTATGTGGAGATTTGTCCATCTATCTGATTAAATAATTATGTTACTTACCGGGACGACCCTCACGACCAGGTTCTCCTGAAGACCCTGGCAGCCCAGGGGTGCCCTTCTCACCTGGTCTACCTGGCTGACCTGTACAACACACACACCACAACAAGAACTCACATGAAATACCAACATGAATGATTAATATACAGAGTGTTGAAGACAAATAGGAGACTGTAATCTGACCTGTATACCCGATGCTTCCTTTGTCTCCTTTGGATCCTTGCAATCCTGGCTTTCCAGGCATACCCTCATGACCCCTGAAACCTTTCTCTCCTGGAATTCCTGGGAATCCTGGCTGACCTGTTTGACCCTGTGAAAGTAAAATAATGATGAGGAGACGATGAGGAGGAGGTGGGAATAGAAAGACAGGTAGACATTGATCACTGACATTTCCATCTGTTGGGCGCCAGTTTAACTTAGAAACTTAGCGGCGATTTGTGGTTGCACTGCAGTTATGTGGGGGTAGATGGACTTCTAACAAATAGTAAGATAGTGTTTTCTTTTGTACTTATAATTTCACAGCTGTCCAAGCCTTGCAAGTGCTCAAATGTCCAATTATCTGTTCTCACAGGATGAGCAGTCAAGCTTGTAGAGCTACAAGTCTCTGCCTATGTTTTAAAGAACATAATCACTGTTACAGCTAGTGGAATTACCTTTTCTCCTGGAAGTCCTGGGATCCCAATACCTGGCTCACCAGCCAGACCCTTGTCTCCTTTCTGCCCATCTTCGCCTCTGAATCCAGGATGTCCCGCTGTACCAATATCTCCTTTAGTACCCTTTGGACCGACCGGACCTGCACAAACACACACACAAGCAGGCAAAATGCAGTTTAATGTGAAATTCACTTGCTTGAAAGATTCTCACCACAGCTGTTTTAATACTGACACACACAAGTTTGTTTAACTTATACGTTCTTACCTGGTATTCCCATCTCTCCTACACTGCCTTTCTGTCCAGTTTGTCCCATCCTGCCAGGTTCTCCAGGGAAACCGGAGTCTCCTTTTTCACCTGGGATACATCGTGAGATTGAAAAATGAATATGTATTTTATTTTTCCTCCATTTTCATAGAGTGAATTTAACACATTTTAAAATGCTGTTCAGGTGGTCACCTGGTTGTCCAGGTGATCCAGGCTCTCCGTCTTTGCCTGGCATTCCAGGGTCTCCAGGAAGTCCACGGAAGCCCTTCTGTCCAGTGAGCCCAGGGTTACCTGATAGAAACATGGAACCAATGGTGCTGTTTGTAGCAAATCCCCATGTGACACATATATTCTCGTGGAGAAAAAGATCAGTATATTGTTTTATACCTCTGTCTCCAATGTCTCCCTTATCCCCTTTCATATGCTCCATCTCAACTTTGCTCATGTTCCCAGGAGGTCCTTGAAGACCTCGATCTCCCCTTTCTCCTTTAGGTCCAGGCTCTCCACTATCACCTCTTGATCCAGTAAAACCAGGATCACCTGAAGAGAGATGATAGGGAAATAGAAGTCATTATGGCTGATGATTTTAAAAAAAAGGTATGCAAGACAAGCTGAAGACATTTAGGTCTTCCTCACCTCTTGCACCAGGATTTCCAGGTGTACCAGGTGGTCCAGGAAAGCCCGGTACTCCTGGTGTACCTATAACCCCCATTTCTCCTTTAGGACCTGGAAAGTAAACAAACAGACACACATTCAGAGTGAGATTACTGTGAATAAAAAATCGAATTCGGCAGATATTTCACATTAAAAGCTCATAATTAACATTATGTTGATAATATCTGGGACTTCCCTTTATTTATTTGTGCAAAAATAATGAAGAACTCTTCCTTTGAAAAGGTTTTTGGTTTTTCTTGTGAATGTGTTTGCTGTTCGTCACTCTCACCTTGGTTTCCAATCTGTCCATCCCTGCCTGCTAAGCCTGGTGGCCCTGGCAGTCCTTTGTAACCCGGCATTCCTGGGAACCCGGGGGCTCCCGTCTCTCCCTGAGGACCAGGCATGTCCAGACCAGAAGGACCTGGATAGCCCTTTTCTCCTTTTATACCTTCAATACCTGTTCACACATATAGATATATTTGTAGTGATTTCTTGTCATAATAATGACATCCATCCATGCGTGTCCATGTATGCACGAAATGTCAAGATTTTGTTAGTATGTTTGGATTCTGAGTTTGTGCTCACCGAATGGTCCAGGCTCTCCAGGTGGTCCTTGTGGTCCGGGAGCTCCGGGCGAGCCTTTTCCTGGTGCACCTGGCAAGCCAACCAGTCCAGGTGGTCCTGGGGCTCCCACCTCACCTAATTTTGAAGAAAGAGTCTTGTACATTATAGGATAATAGATAGGTCTTTGTGGCATGGAATAAATCCAACCAAGCTTCTCTACGAGTTGTTTAACGCATCTTGCCATACCTTTGACTCCCTGAGGCCCTTGTGGTCCTGTATGGCCTTCTCGTCCAGGAATACCAGGCAGTCCAATGCCACCCTTCTCTCCTGGAAAGCCTGTAATTCCTGGATTGCCCTGCAAACCTTTTTGCCCTGGAAGACCCCGTCCTGGTTCACCCTGCAAAGAAAAGACATAAGCACTAATTTGCATTTCAGCTTCGCCAATGCTGAATGACAATGAAATAAGTATGCAGAAAAATACACACTTTTTGTCCAGGTGAACCAGATTGTCCGGTCAAGCCGTCCGGCCCTGGTTTTCCTCGGTCTCCTGGTAATCCAGGGGCTCCAGGAATTCCACTGTTACCTAGAAACATGGACGAAAAGCATCTCTGTTTTGTTCTGCTCATGTATATGCTGTATTATTTATCATTTGTTTACATTTCCTGTGATGCATCCATGGAGAGGAGGAATGGGGTCAAGATGGATTGACTTACCTTTAGGACCAGTTGGGCCGGGTAATCCAATTCCAGGCTGTCCGGGATCACCCTTTTGTCCAGGGAAACCTGGTAACCCTGGGTCTCCCGCCAGACCTCTGTCACCTGTAGCCAACAACATATTGTATGGTATCAATCTCCAACAATCTTCACATATGCATACACGAATCTATGTCACATATAATGATAAATTATAGTGAAATGTATTTCTGTGAGTCCTCATTTAAGATCCTAGTGGTCTGAGGTTAGACCAATGAACATCTCGCACAGCTCCCCGTCTTGTCCAAACAGGATATTGTGCTATTGTGACTATTAGTTTATTCATCGAAGACAAAATTGTGTTCACAAATAATTTTGAAATGACAAAATATCAAAGTATCAATTAAAACATGCTGACTATGATGTTACTCACCTGGAAGTCCAGGTCTTCCAGTTTCTCCTTGTACTCC
Organism: Larimichthys crocea; assembly: GCF_000972845.2. NCBI lineage: Eukaryota > Metazoa > Chordata > Actinopteri > Sciaenidae > Larimichthys > Larimichthys crocea. Next base: position 17,450,410 of record NC_040028.1, read on the forward strand.
AGGTTCTCCCTTAGCTCCAGGACTGCTCACACCTGTACCCGGCTCACCTTTTGTACCTGTTTGTTATCAAGCAATGAATGTACAGTAGCAGTATCAGTGTGTGTTGTTTCAAGTTTGACTTCTCTTTGACTATATGAGTCCATCTTTTTACAGTATCTGTGGATCTTTTTGTGTGGATCTTATGCCTACCAGGTACACCAGGAGCTCCAGGAATTCCTGCTCTTCCTGCACTGCCCTTCTCTCCAGGCTCTCCAGGTCGACCAAAGCCTGGCACGCCAGGTGGCCCCCTCTCTCCCTGAGGCCCAGTAAAACCAGGGTCTCCATCTGGTCCACGCTCACCCTTTATTCCCTCTTTGGCCTGAAAGCAAGATTAGAGAATGTAGATTTCCAGTCGACTACAACATTTGCTACAGATAAGAAACTCCATGCTGAAATGTTCTGCCCTAGTGGATCTTATGCTATCCCGAGGGTCTGCCCCGTTAAACAAATCACACACACTTACGGGTTCTCCTTTGAGGCCAGGTATACCTGGGAGGCCTTCTCTCCCTGGCTGTCCATCCAGCCCTGGTAGCCCCGGTGTTCCTGTGGGGCCAGGCAGACCTTTGTCGCCCTTCAGACCAGGAGCTACGAAAATGTCCCCTGGCTCACCAACAGCACCGGGGGCTCCCATCAAACCAGGATCGCCTTGAGATCCCTGCACATTGGCAAAAAAAAAAAAAAGAATTATCTATGACATATTCTGATATTTTTAACATGCTCCATTTTCCTTGAGTGATAAACTGTGAAAACAGACAGCATCTCTGGCATCAATCTACTCACAGTTCTTCCAGGTTGTCCAGGAGTGCCAGTTTGACCTTTGTCTCCCTTGCTGCCTACAGGCCCAGGAGGTCCTGTCAGAAAATGGACAAGTGTACATAATTAACTCATTACAATGGGTGGAATATACAGTACAGGTGTGGTGGAATAAGATAATATCCAATTGTATGGACAATGGCAAAGTACCATCGTAGTAGTAGTAGTATCATAGCAGTATTATAGCTCCAATTGTTTCTGGGAAATTTGGTGGCCAGACTCACCTCGGTCTCCTTTAGGGCCGATGGGGCCAGGTAGTCCAGGTGGGCCAGAACTTTCACACTGAACACATGTATCTCCTCTGTCACCTGGAATGACAGAAATGTCGATTAATGCCCACAAAGGTGTCACCTCAAACACCTCGAAGATTCATTTATTGATGACTCGAATTAATCAGCGGTGATTATATTTTTCTTACCTTTCTGTCCCTCTTCCCCCCGTAACCCTTGAGGTCCAGGTGGGCCAGGAGATCCTTTCTGAATGCTCTGACAGTCAGTAGGTTTAGCTGTGGCCATGTCATATCACACACACACACACACATTAGGTTATTATTAAAACAATTGTGGATACACATGTAGGTGTCCTTGGTTGTCATTTAAAAAATTAGAATTATATTCAAGGATAAGGCATACCTGGTGTTCCAGGTAGTCCAGGGGGTCCAGGTAACCCTGGTTGTCCTGGAGGTCCAACAAGAGACTCTCCTTCCAAACCCCTGTCTCCCTTCTGACCCAAGTCTCCCTTCTGACCTCTCTCACCACGAGGTCCTTCAATGTTTTGACCTGTAGTACAATACAAGCAAACCAGTTAGTGTTAAAGCATTCAAATCATACATAGATATATAATATGTATATTAAATATAGTGCTATTTTACCCGCTGGACCTGCCTCTCCCGGAGGACCAGGAAAACCTGTAGATTAAGAATAAACCAAAACAGAAAGAAACACGTGGTGATCATGAGAACTGATCCAAGGTAGGTTTATGTTTATGTGTGCTTATGTGTATCTGGTGGCATACGATGGCCTGTCTTTACCTTTTTCTCCTTGTAAACCTGGGAAACCAGGAGGACCTGGATCACCAGGGGCCCCAGTACCCTGAAATTAGAAAACGACAGAGATCAGTGATGCATGTCCATTTTGACATACACACTGATTAAGATTAAGCTCATGTTTTATTACACTGATCTGCTCAGGTACCTGTCATATCGCCTTCTAACACTGACTATTACTAAAACTGTACCAGGCTGTAAACATGTTTATTTCTGTTATGAAGTTTGACATTTTAAACATGGGGACGTATGGAGAGCAACCTCAAGTGGCCATTTGAGGAACTGCAGGTTTTAGTACTACCGCAGCCACGGAGGTTACCACTTGGATCAGAAGTGCTTTGTGCTCTGTTGTACCTTTAACCACACTCAACAGTGATATCACAGTGACACACTCTGAACATCTACATCACTAGAGAGAGGTTTGATTGTATCAGAGCTCAACCCTTGTATGAGTCAGAATACTCCCAGCCCAATTTAATTCATTTATTTAACAGTAATTTTTAATTATACTTCACTAAATGATGGTCTAATACTCTTCACACCTCCAGGATATGAAAACACAGTATCCTTTTGTTAAATGTCTATTTAACTGGCCTGATTTGGTCTATATAGTTTCTTATTAGTCATTCTTCTTCTTCTTAGTAATCTATATAGTTTATTTTTAATCTAGAAACCATACCATACACACCATATATAATTTGTCTGTAATCATACACATTTTGCTTAAAGTAATTTGCGTGCAAACTCATATTTTCCAGGGACAATACCAAAGGAAAAAAGCTACAGGCTTGGCTCAAGTGATGTAATTTAACATAATTCTTTCACAGTAGTGGCCCTAACATTTTAACTGATTGAACATGTGGTGACATCTGCTGGTTGATTTTTTTTAATTCACCCTCTTTGCAGGTGAGTGGGTGTGAAAAAGAAATATATATATATATATATATAGAGAGAGAGTCATAGAATAAAATGGAAAATAGAGAGAGGTGAGAATTTACTTACATGACCTGGTGGTCCTTTTTCTCCCTTTTCACCCTGAAACAAGACAAAACATTTAGTTTGTCTCCAAGATCATTTAAGTTTCAGATTAAAACCTTTAATGTGTTCAGAGTAAATAAAACGTGCATTAGTTACCTGGGAGCCAGGGTATCCAGGAGCTCCAGTAAAACCTTTTTCTCCCTGTATGAACGTAAATACGTATGTTTAGCTCTAAATATTTCAGAATATAAAAGCAGCAGTTGGACAGTAGCATACAATAAGTGGATAATAAAGGAAGTTATTGTTACCTTTAGTCCATCGTCTCCATCCTTGCCAGGTTTACCCTGAAATCACAGAAAGAGACACTCTAATTAGTTTTGTTGTCACTTGCTTGAAATGGAAACACAGGAAACAAGTATATTTTCCATGTTACATTCAAACCTTTGACAAATCTCCATACAACTCTTACCAATGACAACCAATGCTGAACTTTCTCTTCATTTATTTTACCAAATGGACCATCGCACACTTACTCGTTGCCCAGGTGGTCCAGCTTCACCTTTGATACCAGGAAGATGCGGGATGCAAAAGCCCTGTAAAGAACACGAGGTGTCTCAAAAAGTTGACCTACAAGATAACAACCGGCCTGTGTGCACAATAATAATGTCATAAAGTCACTCACTTTTTCTCCTTTGTCACCACGAAATCCTGTTTCACCCTTTAAGAATAAAAAAGGCAAACAGACATAATATTAAATGTAAAAGATAAAAACAAACATTTCACAATTGTGAGTTATTTATGCATGAAAAATAAACAAACACACAATTTATGCTCAGTTTTGAAAGAAGTGAGTGAGTACCTGTGGTCCAGGTAGGTATATTGTGGTTTTGCCTTCCACTCCCTGAGGTCCTCCAGGAGGGCCAGGTGGGCCACGAACTCCCTGATCACCCTGCAGGGAGAGACGACAAAAGAAAAACGTTAAATCCAAGTATCACAATTCCAGGATATAGTCACGACTAATTATCAGAAACTAATGTTGAAAACCTATTTACATTTCAAATATGAGATGAAAGAAGAGTTTCCACTATCTTTATAATGAATGTTTTACAGAAAAAAACAAGATTTCTCACCTTCTCTCCTTTCTCACTCACAAAGGCCAGCCTGTCGCCCTGCAGGGAAGTTAAAAAAAAATGTCTATGACATCTCAGCTGGCTGATCTCAGCATAGGATGGTGGACTTTTGTTTCACAGCTGTAAAATCGTTATGTTTGAGGAGTCTTACCTTCTCTCCGGGGGGGCCGGGGATGCCAGGATCTCCCTGTTAAACAGTTATTCAATTAGTCAAACAAACTGATATCCTGTATCTCATCAGTATCAGCCATCTTTATAAATCTATAGATCTATTCTGCTTTGTAATTTTCGCCTGTTCGAGTTCAAATTGTTTAGATTACATTTAATAATAAGTCTCAGTATAACCAATATCAATGACTGTGTAGGATAATAAACAGTCCATCCCTTTAGAAGTAACTTACTTTGGGTCCTTGATAGCCACGTGGTCCTGGAGGTCCGATAGGTCCAGGAGGTCCACTTGGTCCCTGGAAGACAAAGACGTGCGTGTGAAGAAAATCCTGATTACACTGTCTAAGTTGTTTTTTTCTTTCGACGCACATAAACACGTGTATGCATGTTCAGGAACACACACGTATACAACAACAACGTACATGTAATCCAGGCGTGCCGGGGAATCCTCTGTCTCCTTTCAGAGGAACAATTCCGATCACACCACCAGGGTCACCCTGCAGGAGACAAAACCAGAATAAATGGTTTTGTAGCACACGTTTGTCTCATCGTACTGGAAGAGACGTTGTACTTTACTGGTTATTTACACAGAAGATGTTTAATAAATTTCAGCTGACCTTCATTCCAGGAATTCCCGGGATGCCCTGAGAAGAAAGGACAGTAGTGACATACCAGACAGGATGACTATACATACTGTTTAGGTAACATATTGCTATGTCATATAGGAATCTTGTAATTCTTATGTTATAACTGCAGTTGTTCAGAATGGAAACCAACTTCCAGAAAGTTTTGACATTGTTTCTATACGACATGGCAATAACTCAAATGTGTGCCAGTCACGGTTGCTTACAGGAGGTCCTTGAAGACCGGGAATACCAAAAGCACCATCCCTTCCTCTGTCTCCCTGAAACACACACAACAACAAAATCAGAATACAATCAGACACAAAAGCTTGGTTGAATAAACACAGTAGAACGTTTAGAAGAGACTTACTTTAGTGCCATTGCATCCTGGGATACCTGGAAGACCTTGTGGGCCATCGTTTCCATTGATGCCCTGAGAGTAGGAGTGCACAAATTTGACAATTTGAGACCATTTGCAGTTAACACGATGACAAAGTCTCTGCAGCTTCCTGACCATTCTACACCACAGACATCATCCACAATTAAAACGTAGCCTGAAGAAATAGCATCATCTAAAAGTGTGTGATTTAGTGAGTAATTCTTTGTAGTGGTTGATTGCACGTTAGTCGACATTTTTATGGTCGTGGGGTGAATTTACTGGATTGTTTGCAGGATGTGAGACATGAAGGCAGATCAAAGGGACTTACTGGTAGTCCTGGGTTTCCTGGGAAGCCTGCCCGACCAGGAGGACCCTGCAAGATCACAACCATATCACCTTTACTGTCTCATTACAACACAAGCAGTACTTTGTGGAGTCTCATACTGTATAATCATTTTGAAGGGTTACTTACCCGCACGCCTTTCAGTCCAGGAGCTCCAGGTACGCCCACATCTCCCTGTGAGAAATAAATGACAAAATTAGATCAACCCAAAGTCATTTAAGGTTATTTATTTTGATGTGTGTGTGTGTGTGTGTGTAGCAGTGCTGACCTTGGAGCCCATTGGCCCTGGAGGCCCTTCAGGTCCCTGCATTCCTGGGAATCCCATATTACCTTGAAGACCTGGAAATCCGCGCTCACCCTGTGAAGCAAAGATGAAGGTCGATGGACAAAAGGACAAAAATCTTTAGATCACCTGAGACTAGAAGGAACAATGTCAACCACAAAAAACAAAACATATATTTAACAGACATATCAGAGTTTAATGAGAAACTGAACAGAAGTATTAAATCTAAAACGGAATAACTGTTTGTGTCTTCATTGTTGTAGTAACACGACAGTATTCTAACATTTAAATAATCTGTAATCTGAAATAAAACGTTTGAAGAGCTCATGACTTGGTTTGTTGACGTGTGTGTAGAATTTTTATAAATGTTCTTGTTTGTTTATTCATATCAAAGTAAGCTTCGAAATGATGTGTTTCAATCTTTTATCATCAGTCCTTTGTCATCCAGAGCACAATGTCACCCTCGATCTATTCACAGCACAGAGGTCTGTTCAGTTGAGATGTGGTATCTGGCCTCTGGTGGTGAAAAATGGACACTTCAACTTGATTCAGGAGGAGGATAGAAAGTGTCACAGTGCCTGTGTGATCTGGGAGAGGTTGAAAATAAAATGTACTTTTGGTTCTATTGTCCTATTGTATATCACAACATTAGATACAGACTGAATGTCCTGATTTATTCTCTGTGTGAGATGAAGGCAGACAGTTTGTGTTAAGTGCTTATACCAACAATGTAAGAGGGAGCTTTATGTTTTCCTAAGAGCAGGGTTTGTGTTTATATTTCTGTTCCATGTTGTTTGAAATTCTTTTTGCTCTTTGGATAATGTTTATTGTCTTTGTCATGTCTGTAGTGTCTTGTAAGTCCATGGGACAAAATAATAAGAATAATTTACAATTGCAATTACATATAGATATTGTTTTAAATTTAAATTATTGTTTTTAATGTTTTGAAAGCAATAAAAACAAATATTGGTCACATCATCTGTGTCCTTGGCAGTGACCTAGAACTGACCAAGAAAGAGTCCTATATGTTGTTTCTACTGTCTACCACCAGGTGGCAGCATTGCTTTGTGATGGAGAGTCACAACTCTCTCTGAGCTGCCAGGCAAGAGAGAGGGTCATGTGTAAAACTCAACAAGCTGAAGCTTTTTGGATTGGTTTCCATCCCCCTGACCACAACACATCTGCCTCCCATCAGTCAGGAGAAACAATGCATTATGAACCATGGGAATCATCAGGGTTACTACGGCAACTCCTTTTGTGCAGCTTTCGTCAGAAAAGTGATATCACTGGGAATAAAAGGTCACAGGAGATCTTTTAGAAAGGCTTGTTTTGGGGTCTTTCAGCAACTTTCAAAACACAGAGGTGCCTTGAATCCACAGTGGATTGGCCGGGCTCCATGCAACACAAAGTCAATGCATCTGTTGTTGTCGGTTGAGCTGTTGGAACATTTGGCTACTGTTGCTGTAAGAATGAGCCATAAAAGGCCAGGCTGTTGCACTAAGAGAATAGATAACACACTCTGCAGTGGTCTGATATAACCGAGCCAATAACACACGTGCACGCTCACACAGCAGGAGTTGCAGTGAAAAATTAAGTTTACTTCAAAGCAATCGCTCACAACTCACAACACCTACTCGTGACTCCTCGTTACCGGTTGCATATTTCTTCAGGTTGTGAGTTTATGAAGTATTTTTCTTTAGACCACAGTCACAGGAAAGTTTGTGACTGAATCAGATGGATTTATTGTTGGTTTTGTTGGATTATTTCCAGGTTTTTAATCATTAAATGCAGTAAAACAGATAAAATGCTGATGGTGTCTAAGAAAGCATCTTCTAGTTAGAGTAAAACTACCTTTGCCCAAGTCAGTTAATACAAACTTTTCATGTTTCAGGTCAGTGATTTACACTCATGCAAGAGTGCTGACAGCTCAAAGGCTTGTAGCCAGCACACGGCTAGTGCCCGCGCCACTTGTGCATCTGTATCTGAGAGCTTCCCTCCGTCTGATGGGAATATGGCCTCTAGCCCAGCTGTGTGTCCGGACGTGCTCAAACTCAAACTGATCTTTGTTCCACGTCTTGGTCTTTGGTCCGTGACTGAGCCCCATCCACTGGTTTTCCACCCAGAGCCCAGCTCCAGTCTGTCACACTGAGCTGAACCCATTAGTCAGAACATAGGAAGCACTGTCACGGCTGCTTTAGCTTGCCATGAACTTAAAGAAATCTAAACTTTGCATATAACACAAGAACAATTAAGTAGAAAGAAAATACATAGGGGTTGATTGACGGTGACAATTAATGTAAATGCAAAAGAAAATCTCACCTTTGCTCCTTTCACACCACTGCAGTCGCATTTTCCACACGAGGTCCCACAACCCTGAGGAGAAAGAGAAACATCACAATGAATGATCCACCACTTTTCTACAAGAAAAGAGAAAAGAAAATAAACATGGGGAGAAGACCAAAAAATGAAAACAATGTTTGCCAGCTGGACAGTTTAACAGACACCTGCTGAGGGTCTCTTTATGTCACCCATTAGACGTGTGCAACAAACTCTTCATTCTTTATAGTAGGTTAGTGTTTTGCCTCTTCCAGATGGCTCACAGATATCCCACTGACACTGTAAATCAGCACAGTGAGCGCTGGACAGACTTCTGCAGAGTTTTCATGCAAGCCGTGCTGATCTATCCCACAGATGATGCGTTTATAAATCAGAGATGGTGAATTTGTGATTTAAAAACAGAGACGAGCCGAAACGATGAATCGACAAATCACCAACTCTGTTACATTTTGAATAAATGATTGATTGTCTGAGTTTTTTTGGACACTTGGAGGCATCAGAAACAAGCTGTAAACACGACGTTTAGATAATAAGGTGATGTGACATGGAGCAACATTCATTTGAAGGTGTGTTTGTGAATCTAACTCTCCTTTTAGCTTTGTTTTGGTCTCTACCAACCCCAGAGGGAACCATATTTAACCATATTGACCGGCTAGTTGCTGACTTTGACTGCCTACTGTTTGGTGACAAGCAGTTGGGTTTTTTTGGCCCTGCTAGACAAAAGTGAATCAGCAGTTAAGCTGGCGCTCGTAAAAACCGGAACAATGAGCTGAAAGATGGTAACGAGCTTTGTGAAACCAAAGAAAAGCCAGGTGATTATCCTCTGAGTGCGTCACTACAAGTGTCCCTTTACACTATTCTATTAATGATTGCGCTGACAATGAAGAAAGGCTTTATTCCCAGTAATCTGGTTGCTTTTAAACCACATGAATCGACACTGATTAGCATTGTAAAACTACACTCAGGCAAAAGAACATCAGCGCAGCTGTTCTCTGCCTTCTCAGCCCCCCTGCCCGACCCTGCTTCCTCTTCTCTGGGGTCTCCTGAGGCTGGAGCCTGGGAACTGGCCTACACTGCCTTGGCTCTCTTTTCTCATTGCTCCTCTCCTCCGTTTCCCTCCATCCATCCAGCTGTTGCTAGACTCAAATGAAAGGCGTCCAGCCAAAAGCCTGTCAGGGCCTAGGCAGAGAGTGTACAGCAGCTACGCTACCCACAAATATTTTCCTGGGTCTGTTTCTCGTTCTCACACCCACAACAAATAAATAAATGGCTCCATCACCGGTCATCACTTGATCTGTTCCCGACTGTCTAAACCAGACATCTCACACATAAGTCATTCTTAATTCTACATGTTCTATAACTCAATGTCCTGTCCAAGTCTTAAACATATTCCCGGTCGTCCTTCATACACGCAATCCTCTCCAGCATACCTGATAACTGAATCAATATGTGGCTTTAGAACCATGGGAAACCATCAGTAACAGACTTCACTCTCAGGACCTTGAGCTCAGACTGCCCCCACCCTGTCCTTGCACTTGTTCCTCTTTAGTTGTAGTTTAAAACACGTGTGCCCTAGCTACGCTATGTCATTTCCCATTCCTGCTCTCTCTAACTTCATCTCACATCTCCGCATAGGTTTAATTTCTTCTACGCCACATGAACACTTCAGGAGCACCTGCTTCGGATCAGATTAGTGTCATGAGAAGTGGAGAAAAGGTATATTAACCCTCAGAATGAAGCACGTGTGTTTTATTATTCCAAACCTGTTGTTGGCTCTGTGCTGGATTTACATGATTTTTTTTGACAATTCACCAAGGGAGTTATGGCATGAGGGAACTCACTTGCATATTGTCAGCACCACCCAAATAAATCGCAGTTGCTGGTGGTTAAATATTGCTTTAGTATTCCCTCATTCACCTGCTGCTCTCTGTCTCAAGCTTTTTTCTGTCCTCTTTAACGTAGCTGAGCAGACATTCCTGCATGTTGCAGGGCGTGACCGGGGGGGAACCCAACCCTCAAACCGACACGCACAACAATGAGATACTCTCTGTGTGTGTTTGTGGGTGATGACAAGCCACCACACTGTAATGTCTGCTCCTAGATCTCCAAACACAGAGCAGAAATCTGCTGGTAGATCAGAGGAGAGTTTCTTTGATTTCTCTCATAAACCCAAACACCAGATGGGAGAGACGGCACAAAGGCCACAGCTGATGTCTGCACAAAAAGAGCATCTTGCTAATGAGTCTTCCAGCCATACAGCGGATGACTGATTTGGTATCTGGGTTTGAAGGGGGAGAAAAAAGGAACTTAAGAGGAACTTATCATGCAGATCCAAAGGTATATGGGGCGATGAGGGCTCTGACTTATCTCTACCACAAACCATTTAACATAAATACCATTTCTCTAGTCGTATACACACAAGCTCAAGATGAAAAGAATGCACAGATACTGGTGGAGCATAACAAAATATATACGTAGTTGAGTAATGTAAAGGCTCGACTTTTACTGTTTTGGTATGGGCAGTTCAGTTCTTCCATTATTATATTGTGCTACTTCAGTTTCACAACATTTCAGAGGCACTTTTTTACCAATCATTGGATTGGGATTGGTCCTGATCTTACCATAAAATCAATAGAGGATTGACGAACCATGACCGACCCAACCACATCAAATTTTATGTTACTACCGATACTCATCACTGCAACAGTGAGGACAGTATCATTTATGGTTAGCTGATGTCACCAAAACCTTAAACACTTTTTGATTGAATGTAATTCAGTTTCATTTCTATAGTATGGAATCGTAACAGATGTTCTCATGACACCTTCAATAAAGCGTTTCCTGTTTTATTTTGTAATCTCCCCCCTCTCTCATTGTGTCGTGTGTTACTTTCCTTCCGGCCTTTGTCGTTTTTTTCCCCCTGCCACTTTTGATTATCTGTTCCACCCTGATTAGTTTCACCTGTGTCTCGTCATCATGCCTCCTCTTGTGTATTTAGTCTCTGTGTTTTTTACTTTCACCTGTCAGGTTGTCTGTTTTAAGTACATCAGTCTGTGTCAGTTTCCCAGTCCTGTATTCTGATCTCTAATCCTGTTTGGACTTATTTTGAGTTTTCCAAAAGCTTTTTTTGTTCACCTTCACATCTGCTTGTTTCTTTTTTTGTATTGGATGGGTACTCTGAGTTTGGGTTTTAGGAGATGGACAGATATTAATATATACTGATTAATATTTTACTTAAAAATGCATATAGACCCTGTAAAATATGATTATTGTTATAAACTACCTACTAGTAGCCTACATAAAATAGCGAATTATCTCCTCCCATCTAACATTAAAATGCTGCTAAGTGTATCAGTAATACATATATTTATAATGCAGCATCTTCACTTGTAATGGAGTATTAGATTTACAGTTCAGGGTGTGCACATGCTTGAGTGTCAGATTGTGAGAAAACGCGGAGATGAAGACGCTCTGCCCGAACAGCGTGATCTTCCACAGAGCAAACAGACTGAGCGGAGGCCTCAGACTCGCTGAGTGTTAACGTCTACTGTAAATATACAGAGGCTGGTGAGTCACTGAGCTCTGGACAAACTGTATCAGATCCAGTAAAGCTCTGCACCAGGCACACAGCCTCATCCGTCTATGGACAAGTGTTTATGTCATTCCTAAGTCTGGATGGCATGACTGGATGTTTCCAAACTGTGAAAAATCAGTATGACGTAGGAACGTGCCCCATCATAACTTGTGTATATGACAGTGTGTTTGTGATTGTTTATAGAGGCTGGTGCTGAGAGGGAAAGACAGGCCTGAAAGTTTTCTCAGTCACAATCTGAGAGAGAAGGATGGGTTGGGTGTAATTTATGGCACGGTACACAGAGGCACGTTCACAGGCCTTCACAGTGTAGCCCAGTGAATCTCAGTGCTTGGTGTTATGTGTCAGAGGTTACTTCAGTTTAAGCCACATGCCAGAAGGTCTGAACAACACTTGCTTGATATGTCTGACATCATTAGATACATAAGTCGAGCGCTGAGATGAGCCCAGGAGGAGAGGAAGTGATGAGTAATGTTTACTCTCGAGATTATAGGGAACCGCCGGCAAGAGATCCCGACGTTAACACAAACACTCTCAATGTAAACCGAGAATGAGTGTACGGAGGTGTTGCATAACTGGATCCTAAGAAGAACCGCAGCAATAGCAGCACCACCGTGGGCAAGCACTGCCTGTTACAGAATAGCTTGCATGAAGTTTCTCAGATTTCAACTTAGCATAGTCGCTGACCTCACCTGACTCCACGGAAATCAAAGACTTGACAAAACAAACAAACCACAAGGTTCGAAAAGCTTTTTATTTCCATTGTCTTCTGAACACTGGGCACTATTACAGCACAATTTAGGAACCATGGAAAGCACATAAAGGTCCATTTTCTAGCTTTTCTTGACCTTTAATTTTATGACAGGATCTTTACATATGAACTTACGGGGGAAAGTCCATCTGCTGAGGACTCAAAAATCAGCAATCAAAAACTTTAGTGAAACTAAATTAATGTCTACAAACTCTAGATCTCTGCATATGATGGATTCCAACTTTGCGACTGAATGGACTTTTAGTTTTACTGCTTCCAAGATTGCGAATTAACTTTAATCTCTACTCTAAGTGCTAATTTAAATATATATCTGGGGCCTTTTCGTAAAACAATTTCCTGACTTTTCCACAAGCGGTCAGTACAACACCATGTCTTAAATACAAAGAATCTACTGTATTCTCTGCCTCGAGGTTCTCGTTAAAAACCTCCTGTTAGAGAATTCAGACATCTTAACTACATTTTTCATAAAAGGATAAACAATGGATTGAAAAGGCGACAGGATTTCCCCCCAAACCAAGTCGAGTCACTTTCTTTCCAGCCTGCAGGGTACATTCATTCAGTCTGTCGGTCACTGCATGACTCACTGCCTCTGTTCTTCTTGCCAAAGTGGGCACTTCTCGTCTCAACCTCCAAACATGGCAAGAGGACTGAAATGTCCCTTAAAATGTCACTTTGTGTGAAACAATCTTCATTCTTCATGAATTTTAGTCTGATACGTGCATTTTGCTCACAGCTGTATTGCAGCAGTACTGATTTTAAACCACATGGGGGCAGAAACATTCCCATCGCTGGAGTGCTTCACATTTACTGTACATGCGCTTCAACAGCTGTAGGTGTTTCACTGCATCTTTCCTACCATGTTAAGGGGAACTGAAGATCACACAAACATCTGGTCAATGTCATCTACAGGCCTTTCTTAAAAACGACATCACATTCCCAGCACATTCCTGCCATAACCTCCCACTTCTGCTGAAGTATCCCACAAACCGGCATATCCCGGAGGAGCAGAGGACTGAAGTGTGGGAGGATTTGTCATTTCACATCCCAGCCTCATCTGTTAGGCATATAACATATGTTCATATTCAGCGCACATGCAAACATATGAAGTATTAATAAAAGCCTGATTTTTAGGCAATCAGACAAGCATTGTGAGAGTCAGTTGGCATTACAAGTGGAATACTTATTACTGTATAAACTGGCTTCAGTGAATGACCTATCACTCAAGATACACAAGACAAAAAGTTAAGAGCCGTTACCTCCCTTTAGGAAACAACAGTTTCTGTTTTTTGTTTTCAGAAAACACAACACACATTTTCCTGGCTCAGTAATGTGAAAATCTACGAAGCCAGAAAAATTCCCTCTGAGTTTATCTGCTTGGCTGTGAGTGGAGCCTTCCTTCCCCACTGATATGGATTTCACTGAAGAGGAAAACAGGCAATATACGCAAACTCAGGGGTTTTCTTGTATGCTGGAGTTTTGTTGAGCTCCGCTGTGTAGTCCCCTATATAAAATGATTCCTTTGGTTATAGCACAGGTTTTATAGTTACATTTAATAGTCATTACAGCACTTGCAGACAAAAATCATTGCGCTGCAGCGTAAACAATTGGGGAAAAATGGGTCGCATTATGCTCAAACAGAACTAGTTTGTACGACAGATGTGTTTACAGTTGTTCTGTTGTTGTTCACAGTTGACAGTCTTGCCTGGAAAGCATTTAAACTTTGTTGAAAAGAGAAATATTTAGAAATAGTTGAGGCAAGAACGCTAAAGAGTGCTTGAGGGAGAGAGGTTTGAAACATTGGCTCCTTTCTCACCTCTGCACAGCTGGTAAAAATGGCATGAAGTGGGCGTGAAGGTCAGATTGTTGGTTGGTTTGAGAAAGCTACAGAGATCCCATCCCACCCGATCTGCTGTCAGAAAGGTGTGAAGGGAAGAGGTCTCCGTCCAACAAGCCGTCCTTACAGAGCACGCTGGCAGCTTCACAAGAATCTGGTGTAAACCCCGAGAGAGCGACATTGTTGGCGCTGATAAAAGAAATCTCAGCTTAGCACACAACTGAGACAAAGTTAACAAGTGAAGAGTCCTATTGTCAGTCACACAGTTACTTATTTGGGGGCATCTAAAGGACACCTCAGTGGTATTTTGCTCTGAGCCCATATTGTTGCATCACTTAATTTTGTGTTTATGTTTCTTTGTTTTGGGCGTTTGGCTGTTTGGGTTGATTTCAAATTGGCGTAGCTAATTACAATGAGATTTTGACTTTGTGTGCCAACAGTAAACATTGCGCAACATCGTTAAATTGAACGTATTCATGAAGTTTCACATAAACATCTGTGGAGTCCTTCTCAAACAACAAGTAGAACCATAGTGTTTTTCCCTTCAGCGTGTTAAAGTGAATTTTACAAGCTCCTGTGTCTCTTCACCACAGTGTCGCAGTTAATCTAATATGTTTAACCTGTGTACGTCACTGCGTTAAGACGCTCTCATGGCGTTAAACCACAAATCACGACTTCCATATGGAGACAATCAGGCTAGTTTTACTCCATAAATGTCAGAAGGAATCTCGCTTGTCGGAAGGGCTCATTAAGCAACACCGAACGGGAGAGTTATGGAGCGCACTGCGATGCAGGCAACACGATACCTCGTAATAAATGGAGCAGCAACAAACTAGAAAACACACACTGCTATTATTTAGCTGATGACAACATCAGTGTTTTCATCCTGTCGACTCATTTTTGCGGCTTTTCGGTGCGTGTTTGTGTTTCTTCTTCGTGGTCAGTATCAAGATCACAGGTGATACTGAAACCACAGCTATGCTCTTCCCAAAATAGTCCTTGTCTGAAGCAGGAGCAAGAGAGATAAACACAAACTAAAATAATAAAAATCTGAGCGGAGGAGGACTGATTCAGACTGTGCTGTGCTGAACTGTGCTGCTCTGACATTCCTGGCCTTCTCTGGTACTGAGAGAGAGTCTGGGGTGAGAGAATAGATGTGGAGGGGGGAGGTGGTGGTGGAGGTTCTCTGTCTGACTGCCATACTTGGAAGACGAAGCTCCTGGTGCAACTTGCTCTGTAAACAGTGTGCGTGTCTGCATGAGGGTGAGCTGCACGTGAACTGGAATGATACGATATGAAACAGCATTTTTGTTAATGCCAAGCCAAAGCATTTTTCATGTTAACTGTTTCTGTTAGATTCTCCGAACATATTTCATATTCTCTTGTTTTTACTGCGCAGGATTCATGTACAAAGGCACCCATTTAACATTGAGTAATGCTTTCAGTGGAATGGAGTGGAGTTAGGCTGGAAATTCAGCCTTAAATCAAACCCTAATAGACCAGAAAAACATTTTGGTAAGAGTTAGATGAGAAGATACAGCTCTCATGTCTGTAGCCTAAATATGAAGTTAGGAAAAAGCTTAGCTTAGCACAACAGGGGGGAACACCTAGCCTGGCTCTGTCCAAAGCATTGACTCTGGCAAACTGAGCCGAGGCAGGCCGAATAATGCCTGGGTGCTCAAACAAGCCACCTGTAACAGCACCGACCTGTCAGTCAAAGTGTCCACGCTCTTAATCCTGCATAACTTTAAGCCTTAATATAATGTGAACAGGTGAGTTGTATATAAATTCACCCTCAGTACAGTTGTCATGAACGGAGAAATTAGCTACAGAGACCAAAACTGTTTTTTGTACCAGGCTGTAAACATGTTTATTTCTGCTGTGAAGTTGGACATTTGAACATGAGGACTTATGGAGACTGACTCACTTCTGGAGCCAGCCTCAAGTGGACGTTTGAGGAACTGCAGTTTTTAAAGTTCAAAAACTTACCACCTGTTTTTAATTCTTTAAAACAACCCATCAATCCAATCAAAAGCTCTGATTTAACATTTAGCTTTACAAACAATAGACACACACAGTGGTTACGCATCAATACTCCGGAGAAACCCAAGACCAGGTTGAGAGACCTTTGCAGACAGACATATTATTTATATATTATATGTACATATATATGTAATAAAACAAGACTATGTTTTGTGTTTCCTTTATTTAGGGAGTGATGTTGGGCATATTTCCTGAGACCAACTTGATGTAAAACATGTCCTGTTCTGGCTGCAGGCGGCAGGTTTTCATCTACTCCACAGAAATAATTTGCTTCTGTAACCAAAAGCAGATGCATCTGCAGGGAGAGCTGTTCTCACACACACACACACACACACACACACACACGGCCAAATCATGTCTGCACAAAAATACGCAAAGGAATGATGTATGTGCACAAACACACACAAGACAAAAAAAGGAATATCATAAATATGAAGCAATTTCTTTGAGATCAAACCTTTATCCTCTGGGATAATATCGTAAGAAAATACATGACATGAACAAACGCTGAGTACAAATAATACACACAGGAATGTACTGTACATGTGCACACACACACACACACACACACAAGTTAATGAACACGTTTAACAAACACACAAAGTCAGTCGCCAATCTGCTCGTGCATGACCAAGCGTGACCAGGTTAATGATGCCTGTCATCAAATTTGCGGCCGGGAGAGCGGAACATCTGTAAGTGGAGGAGTTAAGAAAACTGCATCCCTACCAAAAACAACATCAAGCATATCACTCACTTATCCGACGTCATGCAGGTCTACGCTTAACTTCAGATCCTCGACAAACACAGAGACCCAACTTGAGCACAAGTTTACTATATTCTCTGTAGCCAAACATGGCCCAACTGTGGACAGAAGTGCAAACAAAGCTCTTCCTCCGGGGACTGCAGAAGTTGTTCAACATGTCAGCGGACATGCGAAATGAAGCAAGAACATTGTACAGTCCCTCTGTTCAGCAGCTACAGCTCCGGCCATGTCAACAGTCCAACCAGGAATTCTCACATGGAAAAATTAACTCAGCAAATGGGAAAATTGTTTTAGAGGATTTCTCAGGCTTCGCTGGTTGGCACAGTGTTGTGTATGTGTGTGTGTGTGTGCTTGTACTGTATGTGTGTATGGTCATATGGAGTTGGCTGAGCTATGGTGGGATAACAGCTGGTTGAAAAAGGACTCCAAAAAAACTGTAGAAAAATCTGCTGATCACTCAGTGTGCATGCTGAGAAAATATGAAGTGTGAATATTGTGATTGTGCAGATTAAACTGAAGCCAAAGAGCCCAAAAAAGGTCTCTAGTTCAATGAAACAATATGATTATAAACCCATTACAGTGATTAACAACAAGCCGCCTTTGACTTGTATCAAATTCCACAGCATGTTGATGCTTCCAACAGATCCTATACAATTTTCCTGCCTTAGATTACAAAGGTCCCTGACCTCTTTTAATCAGCCAGTGCATCTGCACTCCATCTTGACGAGTCACATGACCCTCACAGTCTCATCTTGTTGACCTGTAACCTTGGGTCAGACCATTAGAGAGGATTTAGACCTTCAAACAGAGCTTTCAATGTGAGGGTCATCTTGATAACTCAGCTCTTCCTCAGAGTGTTCATGCGCCTGTGAATGAAACGTTACCTTGTTAACAAATTAGGCCAGATTCCCGCTAATCTTATGGCCTTAGAGGGGACTTTCCGGCTCAAACTGCTGCACTAACACACACATACACACTCTGGCACCCTACCCAAGAACAGCTGATCACAGTCTGGCCCTCCAGCTGGTTATTTGTTAAACTTTCTGGTGCTTAAATGTCGGAGATGGTGCGTCTCTCTCAAATATGAGTCTGAGAAGTCAGAAATCTGGAGCGCTGACTGAAAGCTCATCTTGTTACAGTGTTGTTTCAGCCAGTGGGAGAGATATGCTTCTTTGGTTTGTGTGCAGGGCTCTGTTCGAGTACCCACACATCACTGGTATGGGCGATTATTGTTCCACACAGTTAAAAAAAAAGAAAAGAAAAGACATTCCTCTACAATCCTACAGGAACCGGATCGGTCCAAGTACTGAACATCAAATCGAAAAGCTCTCTACACTCTCTGCACTCCTGTTTCTTGTTTGCAGCTGCATTAGTTCTGCAGGAGAAATCAAACCTGACAATAATCTGGAACAGAGTTTGCACTTTTACTTTACAGATTTGCTTTTGAGGCAGTGGGTGGGTGGGGGGGAGAAAATAGTCAGGGGGTGGTGGAAACAAAGAGACGGGGCGGGGGGAAGAGAAAGCAACAATTACTTTGTTAAGACGTTTGTTTTCTCTGAGAAAGAGCCAGTTCATTTCATGCTCCGAGTTCTTCAGCTCTGCCTTGTCGCTCCTCTGTGAATGTGCAGCGCTGTGCCACAGGATGTGGGATTTAGGAAGCCGTTCTTTCTCTAAGGAGGAAGGCCTCTTCCTTGCCTTTTATGCTCACAAAGACAAGAAGGGGTTGGGTCAGCTTCGAGTCTCTCTCAAGAGTGCTTTGGTATCTGGGAATAACGTCAGCATGTGAGGACAGACAATGACCTCTGTGACTTTGTACCAGCCAAATACATCCAAGCTGAAACATTCTCACCCGCACGACTTTTTCAGTCGTGTTACTCGACTTGTTTCAGGAATTTCCATGACACAGCAGTGAATTAAATCATTTCAACAAGCAGCTCTGTGTGATTAGAGCTAAACGCTAACCCCTGGATCCTACCAGGCTCTGATATCGCAGAGCATGGTGGGATCCAGAAGCATTTTGTCCGCCAGACTTGGTTAACTTGCTCAGATTTGGTCATTTTTCTCTGGTTTATGTGCTTCCACTGTGAGTACGTAGCCCACGTAGTTAAATAGTTTCCCTTTTTGGAAGTCTGCACATGGTGTTTTATTTTGAAAATCAACCAGATTCGATACGTTTAGCTTGATCTGCTCTGTGATGCTTGACCCGGCTGATCACAGCGTCCATCAAAACTAGAACAGCTGCATATTCTTTGCAGACTAGAGCGAAAAGTCGCATTGCAGCTGTACCCGGTGGCATAGAGATGTAACGGTCCCTAACTTGCTCACAGTGACAAGTTTAACATGTTAGCACGCTGAAATTTGTTAATTTGCACTTAACTCAAAGTACAGCTGAGGCTGGTTGGAATATCACCGGTTTTGCAGGAGTACTGACAATTTAAATTGTGGCTTGACGATGGCGTCAGATGAAAAATTCAAGGGGTCAAAGTTTCACAATTACTTATGAAGAGCCGTTATTGTCTGTATCAAAGTTCACGGCAATCCATCTAAGAGCTGTTTATTCAAAACCACAAATATGAACCTCATGGTGACGTTAGTGGAAAAGTTGCCAAATCAGAGGATTCTTCCTGTGGGGACTGAATATTTATACAAACTTTCCAAATCTATCAGGAAGTGACAACACTGACCTGCTGGTAACACAAGAGGAAAGGTCAGAGAATCAGCAAATTCATCCTGCGGTGAACACAAATGTCTGTACAAACGTTCATGGCAGTAGTCGTTGAAATATTTCAACATCGCCACCCACGGCTAGCGCGAATAAAAACTGAAACAGAAATCCAAGTCTCTTGCTTTCTCTCAAAACACACACACACACATTATATGGAAGCATCTGCGGTTTGAGTTAGTAATTTATACAAAGAAGCACGGCCATCACTGCAACACAGGGTGACACAATGCATCCATCGGGGAGTATACATATACAGGAAGTGTGTGTGTGCATGTAAGCTCTATTTCACATCCTCCGTAACAAAGGCTTTTCCATTCTCGCGTGCTGCACAGATGTTGATGTTGGTTCTCAATGAGGAAATTACCCCCTCATAAAATTATCACCGACATCACGAGCACAGCGAGCATTACATGATCCATAATTGAGGCCTTACTGGAGTAAAAATAAGTGTGAGAAAGAGAGGAAATACCAAGCACGCAGAGAAAGACGGCCTTCATCCCCCGCACTTCACTTTCAAGTCTGCAGCCAACGGACGCTAATGGAGCTCTTTAGCCCCATTATCATACCACACACTTTAGACGATAGCTATCTAATAGATAGAGCTGCTTTATATTGTTGTTGCTGCCTTATCTCCATCACCATTACATGACGTCGTTTGGACATAAGGAGACTGTAAATTCAAGCTTTCACCACCCCGAGGGCTTACACATGCCAAACCCTGACAACAGATCTGGTGTAGTCTCAGTTAAAAGTGTCTTAAAGTACCCCTAGACTATGCTATGCATTGAAAGATTAGCATATCTCCTCTCCTCCTGAGCAGCTTAGTTTACTTCCTTCTCAAAAATTGATTTTTTATCTGGAATATTTCAGTAAACGAACAATCCTTGCTGTCCATAGAGTCGACGCAGCACAAAAAGAGGCCAACACAGGAGGAGATGGATAAAGCATCTGTTCTTCCAGGAAAGAGGTTCAAAGCTCTAGGTATAGATGCATAGGTGCTCTGAATTGCGGTGGGATCTGACTCACTATCTGCTATTTCTATCAGTCCTCCTCTGTAAGTTTAGTGCCTAACAGTCCAGTACAACCACGGCTGGTGAAAACAAAGATTCTTGCTCAGCTGACATGAGAGGTGCGAGGCAAAGACACCACAGTTAAAAACCCACTTCAGATATCACCAGAGATGTATAGTAACGAAGTGGAACTACTTAAGTACTGTACTTAAGTACTAAAATGCAGTATCTGTACTTTTTTGGAGTATTATTTTTTTCCCCAACTTCTACTTTTACTGCACTACATATTTTTGATGAATTTGATACTTTTACTCCGATACATTTTTCATGTGCTGAATCGTTACTATTGTAGCGTCCAGCCGGACACATGATGAAACTGCATTTATTGCTGAACGGTTTGGTTACAGGACTCGGTGACTGTCGGCCGTAACCACGCCAAAAAAACCAACACAACAGTCCCGGTCTCACATCAACCTCGCTCGTGCGCCGTACGTCATACACCTGACACCCAGGCGCGCGCTCTCTCACCTGCTCCCCCGCCCCCTCGCTCTCGCATTCATTCAGACGCATTCACAGACCATGGGAAATCACAGAACTCTACCATGAACATTGTAACACTGTAACATTAGAAGTTGTGCCTTAATAAATATTTGAAATAATATAAACAAAAAGAACACTTTTAAAGAACACTTCAACTTCTACTCAAGTCAGTTTTTTGATATAGCACTTGTACTTCTACTCCACTCCTTTACTCCAGTACTTTATACATCTCTGGATATCACTGCCATGTACCTCTGAGGAGTAATAAATGTCTCCATTCATCTAAGGACATGCTGAAAGGCCCCAACACACACACCACGTTCTGGAAAGAGCATCAATTGGTTAACTTATAATGGGACAAATATGAAGCATGTGCCTGTGTCATCTGTGATATCATGTGGTCTTAATGTAAGTGTCTCTCTTTCTTCCAGCTTCCTTCCCCCTCTGCGTTCATCCTGGCTCAATCCGCCATCACTAACTCCATCAGTCACAAATTTAAACACACAAGCTAAGCATGTCCCTTGCGTCAACTCTTACCTGCGCTCTGAAAAAAGAGTGAGATAGGAATCTGAGAGGGGAATCTGGAGGTGTGAAACCCCTCTCTGATCTAATCTTGAAACATGAGCATGCTTCTGATTTGCGATAGTCTGCAGATAATCTGAGATTTCTTCCACTCGTATGTGTGTGTGTGTCATTCCAACCAAACACATGCAATCTCAGCATGGACATCTACCCAGAAAAGGCCAATGAGGAGGTGCAATGGTCACAGCTTCCTGTGTGGAGTTTGCATGTCCCCACTGTGTCTGCGTGGATACTCCTGCCAGCTTCCTCCCACAGTCCAAAAACATGCATTAACAACTGTAGGTGTGAATGTTTGTTTGCCCCGTGTCAGCCCTGTAGACTGCCGACTTGTCCACGGTGTACCCTGCCAGTCATCTGCGACTGATAAAGATACGTGGTTACAGAAAATGGATGGACGGAACTCCCATGGTTGTCTCTAAAACTTGTTTAACTTAAGAACTGACTTCAGTTTTGGCTGTGATGGTACAGCACCAGGCTCTAGTGGGAAGGAAAAGAGAAGGTCCAACCAAGTGTGTCACGTCTCGACCCTTGACCTCACTTTTTCTCAAATGTCCTCCTGACCTTAGTGCATGTTTATTTTTGCCTCAAACAAGTGTTTCTTTAGATCTTTGATCAAACTTCTTAGATGGTAAACTCGATTAAAGTGATTTCATGCTGGATAAGGTGAGAACATTTTACAGCCCCACAGGCTTCGAAAACCCCGGCCCATGCATAAAAATGCTGAAGCTTGATCATAAAATTAGAGTTATATTCTTCTGAAACTATTAGATTTCTGTTTTTTTCTGGTTCGTTTTTTGCCAAAATCCATCTGATGATCTGATCTGCACTGAACTCTTAATATTCACAGACTGACCTGCTGATGTGATGTCTGTTCACGAACGCTTACTTTTATCATTATCTTTGTATTTGTTTGGATGGATGTTCTTTATTAGAACAAAACATCTGTTTTGGTCCAGATATCCATGATTCACTCATATCTTGTGTGGTGTGAGATAGAAAAATAAGACATGACATTTCTTCTTTGGCAGTGAGAGACAAGTTAATGACTTAAAAAACCAAATAAGTCATGCAGATAAGTCTGTCATGTTGATAAAAGGAAGAAGGCACAAACTCCACGATGTTTATCTGAGGAGATCCTTCTCTCCTTGTGTATTTAGAATAGAGGAACAAGATGGACACTTTAATAACAGCAAAAACAGAAATAGTGCATGACCAGCGGGTGTTTTGTTTGTTGCTATTGGTATGTACACTATCTGGGCAAAGCAAGGAGATTAAAAATGCTCAGGAACGTCTAAAGAAAGTTCAGTTTTACCAGATATGGCAAAGAAAAGAGAGTCACTCCCTGTATCATGTTGGTTTAGTCAATGCAGCTTCTCCATAGGAGACCGCCAGCAGGTCCTGAGTCCATTGAAGTGAAATGTGAGCTCAGATTATGTGTCATTGAAGTAAATTTTGGACTTTTCACAGGCCACATATCTTTACCATTCTGACACTGAAATGACATTTTTCAGACAAATCAGGAGAAAATGATTCATCAACACAAATCTGTCTTCTCTTTGTCTGTTGTGAATCGACGGTTTCACCAAAGATGATCTATAACAACTGAACTAAAACTTTAAAAAGACATCTCTGGCACAACACAATCTGCTTCCATCCATTAACACGATGTTCACAACACTTCCAAATGAGGTTTGGAGATCGAGGAGAGGATACCACACCCGCTTCCTGTAGTAAGTGTGTACCTTTTTATATCATAGTCGCAGATTGTAATGCATACTCTGTAATGCATACACAGAATGAACCACCAATCACTGATGAGAAGGTCTGACAACTAGAGTGGGCTGAGTTTCATTCATGTTGTCAGATAAGTGTGTAATACAGCTAATAATCGCTGTAAGATGCAGTCACTTGCAACAACAGTAACTCTCAGCTGTTGTTCTTTTATACTGAAGACCAATGTGTGAACAATGCAAACCTCGAGTTTATCCGACTCATTCAATCTTGCAATTTTGCAGGTTTCCTGCTCGGCACTGTCCTGTAAAGTAACACAAACACAGAGGAGCCACAGACCTGAATGTTGTCTGTGTTGTCTTGAAGGGTTATAATAAAGTAAGTCGAGTATTTGCATTCTGCGTAAACCTGAACTAAACACTGTTCTTTAGTCTTGCACCTGTCCCTTGTATCAAAAGCTGGACGCCGAGACGGAAGTTTTTCGAGCCAAAAACTGATGAAGAGAACAGCTGAAGGAAGAGACACCCAAAAGTTCACACTCCACTTCTTTATTATTCTCCATCACTTAGACAATTTGGCAGCGGTAGGCCAAGGACCAGAGTGAAACTAAAAGATTTGCTACGGGGTATCATCTCTGGCTCCGACCCACATTCCTCCACTTCTGGGGCTCAGACCCTTGTCGCCTCCCTCTCTCTCTCCTTCCTCTAGCAGCCTCCCCCTCCATCACTCTTCACCTCCCACATCCCTGTCAGACAGACGTATCCATTACACAATCATCGTCCAAACCACAAATGACATTTATGACTCACCGATTTCACAGTTAAAATGCTAAATTGGACTTTCACCATAACAGTACACCTCTGGGATGAAACTGAGGACAACACGAGTCGATCTCGAGGTGGCTCATGTGCGGAAAATATTAGCGTGGGACAAAAGAAGTGGTTTATGTGTGCGAAATGAAGTGCAGCTGTGATAAATTTAAATGAAATGTCTTCTCAATGATGTTTGGACCGCACAGGGAATTGAAAAGGGCTTTACCATGCTTAACCACTGTTTAATCCGCCCCTCACTTGGCACAGACAGGGAACACACACAGAGAAACAAACACAAGAAAATCGGGCATACCTGCCACACTACTCGAGTATCAAGGTCAGGGCAGAATTATCTTTGCCACCCAGACACGCCTGTCAAAATACGGGCATGCAAACACAATAACAACTCTTCCAAATGTAGGCATTTTTACAACCCTGGGGGTGGACAGAGGTCAGGCAGGCTGTGCCTTCCCAGGGTGCAATGCTTGGTTGGTGGCCAGTCACAGTAACAGGGTCAGCTGTTGTCTCTGTGGGGGGGGTTGATGTGAAGGAGTTTGGTCTACAGGATGAGGTTTAGACCAAACTACAAGCACGCTTGTCGGCACTTTGGGCACCGTGACCGTCAGATCGAGTCTTGATAATGACTCGAAGCTTTCAACAGACAATATACATGCATTCCTGAGGCTGAACGAGGATTATCAGCTCTCATTGCTGCTTCCTCCATGTTTGACCTGTGTGTTCATCCTCCCCGGGGCTCGTCCTGTCCTGGGACAGTGTGGCCAAGCTGCGAGTGGGAACCTGGCAGCACTGAGAAGCTCGTCTTTCCCAATCCCTCCATCCAACATCCCACACACAAACTCTCACTCCAGGAATCTGCTAATCTACCTCCTCCTCCTCCTCTTCCTCCTCCTTCACTAGGAATTACTAATGACTCATTCTGGCCAGATTAAATGACCGCCAAGGGAGACAAACTCTATTCTGTTGATATTATATAAACAGCTGATAAACTCACAGAGGATCGGGTTTAAAAATTAGGGAGCAGAGGTCTTCGTAGATCTAAATATCAGCTTGTTGCTTCAGAGTACAGAGGAAGGCAATCTTACATTATCTCTTCATTATTTCCTTTATAAAGTCCGACTGACTCATTGTAGGGTCAGTGTTATCATATTTGTGCAGCATGACCGTGAATTGTTGGCCTCACTTACTGTGAAGCGTGTCTGTGTTACTGATACTCAACGCCACGTCCCTGAACACTGATTTCTTTTAAACCGATTCACGTTGATAAATGTGCTGCACCCGAAGTAAATCTGCGTCATTGCTCTCGATATAACTGATGTGAAAGGCCACTTCGTGTTCGCCTTGCAGCTTTGGATCGCAAACTTCCTGTTGTGGACCTCCCATGTGTGGATGGGAAAATATGTAAATCTCAAACTCCAGTTTCACTGATATCATTTGATCAGTGACTAGACGTTCAGCCAGATATACACCTCCTCTCGTCTGTCCAGATGTTCCATGTCTCGTGTTTGTGCTTCTAAAGCCAGGCGGTGGATAAAAGCCATCTCTGCTACTTTGTTTAACCTGATGTGTCGTCATACACTTCCATCCTACGCAGCTCCCCTGAATAAAAACTCAGTCTGTTGTTTCAGCGTTGTCGATAAAACATCTGTGGAAAGGGAGGTCAAAGCCGGCGCAACAATGGACGGATGGATGGGTGAAAATGTAGGTCAGAGTAGGTTTCACTGAGCAGACAGACAAACGTGTGAATCGTGTCATTCTTGAGTTGACTCTATCTAAATTTAGTCTCCCAAATTATATATTTCTTTAACCTTTTATGATGACAGCTCACAGCTACAATCCATCACAACTGGTTTCTTAAAAAACACCCCAGAAGAAACTCCCCGCATGATAACACTAAGCTCCCTTAAGGGGTGTTTTCTCACTCCATTGTGCAATAATTCTGACCGGCAAACAGCCTGTCCTTCCCTTAACATTTAACACTTGACACAGTCCACCAGTGTTTCCTCCCCCTCACCTGGATCTCTGCTACTCTTGTGTCAGAGATGTTTCCCCTGCAAACTAAACCCACGCTTCAAAGTAAAAGACCACATCTGACAAGGCTTTCAGCAGGAGGTGCACACCGGAATTAAGAGAAGAAAAAGGAGGATAAATCTCGCTCATTCACAGGAAATAAAATATCAGCTTCTGTAGCTGTGAAATTCCCATTTGGCAATCATTTGTATAAACATAGATCACATGCCCATAAATGTCCTATATTACCACTGTGAATTGGGATGCACCGATCCTCAACTCTAATAATTTAATAATCCCTCATGTTACTTAACTTTATTCCCTTTATTCTCAGTGTGGAGAAGTCCACTTTGGTTGCACAGGCACTAACATTTGGACATTTTAGTGAGTCCTAGTAGATTAACTGGTAGAGCAAGAGCCCCCATGTACAAAAGGCTCAGTCCTTGCTGCAGCAGCCCACAGTCTGATTCCCACCTGTGGCCTTTTGCTGCATGTCAACCCCCCTTTCCCCCTGTCTCTCTCTTTCTTTCCCCACTTTATTGTCACTCTTCAGCTGCTACTATCAAAATAAAAGTTCAAAATGCTCACAAGCGTCCTCGGATTCCTTAAATTTAGGTTTCTAAACACGTCAAACAAACATGCTGTTTTATTTATTCTGTATAAATTCTTTATAATGAAGTCACCGACAGTAACACAGACACACAGCACAACCTGGTGACTGTAAAACAATTATTGTATTTCAATTAAAGTATGAATTAAGTGTCAATTAACATTCCTTCACTCATAATGTATTAAATGTGAACTAATCACATGAAGTCATAGTGAATTCATGATGCATCCTGCATCAAATCGTCATGAGTCATGCATTAGTTTATGTTCAGATCAGTTCGATCTCCTCTGGCTTTGAGAGGAGTTAAATCTGGGGCAAATGGACTTGGTTCTGGAAGCTTCTCGGACGAGCGGCGAACGTCTTCATGGATCTACAAGCCAGATCTCGAAGAAAGATGACCTGAGGAACCTTCACAGACCTCCTCTGACTGAACATACTGTGTGAGAGCATGACGAGTCTGTCTCTATTCTACAGACACACATTCATGAAAAAAAGTTTATTGGATTAACTCAAGATGCCATCTGATTAACTGCACACACATGTCTATCTCCCTATTTACCTAGCAATGCCTCTCTAACACACACACACACACACACACACACACACACACACTTCAGCTACTGTCTGCCCCACCCCTCCCTCTCTCTCTCTCTCTGAGGCTGGACTGGGAGAAGATTTAACTCAAAGAGTTCAGAACAGCTTGACAGAACTCGTCCAAACAGTTAAGAAGTGTATGACAAGACACAAAAACACAACAGAACCCCAAAATACAAACATCTGGAGGAAAAACGCGCATCTCTTTGAAACACTGAAATGTTTCAATGTCCATTTCAAGGACTAAAGTTGAACACAGCTCAATATTTGTTCAAATAGACTGAAACTTTCACAGATAAACAGCTGCCTGCACAGACTTTGGGCTACATGTGTTGCCTGAATCCACAAAGCTGCACTGTCTGAAAGTTACGCACGTTAACTCGAATCAGAAATTACGTGATTTTTTTCTGCGTAAATCTATCTTTAAGCCTCAAACACAATGTTGTAAATGCTTCATCCGCTTACCTCAGCCCCCGTCAGGTCTACACTTGAGTAGAGAGCCGCCAGCAGTAACAGGGTGCCGGACGGTAACAGCATCGTGGCGGTGCGCGGTGGAAACTCTGTGCGCAACAGTGCAGAGTGCCCGCAAAAGAACCACCTGTTGACCGCTTCTCGTCCTCTTCTCTTCGGATAATTCGCGGTTTATCGGCAGAGCACGGGCAGCACGTTTGGCTGCATCTTTGTCCGAGACGATATGAGGTTCTGATCAATGCAACTTGGTCTTGTTTCTGCCGCACCACACCCCCCTCCCAAAAAACGACCACCCTCGCCCATGCAAACGGGCTCAACCCTGCTCATACAAAACACTTTGACTTTTCTCGGTAAGGAGAGGGACTACTCAACACACTTTGCTGTTTTTGTGAGAATATTTGAGGAGGTTTTTGGTGCCGCCGGTACCTGTTCTGAAACTTTTCAGCCCGGGAACCTGCGCATCTCTTCCCCAACCTCCAGTGACAGCTATTCCCTTCGACTTAACCATCGTGCGCAAGCCTGGGGTGACTGTAAGTAAAGTATTTTATTAAAGTGATGATATATTAATGGCATGCTCGTTAAAAGTTGGTTTATCGTGTGTGCGCACTGCGAGTGTTTTCACACGGAGCACCTTGTGATGTGTGGACACAAAAATAGCGAAATAATAAAGTTGTTTAACTTTTTAAACACTAACCAAGCGGGTCAGATGTTTCGACTCATGTGCAAAGACGGTGATCATTAACGTCGGTGTGTCTCAGGTCAGGCAGTCATGCTGTAGAGTCTCTACAAGGTAGACAGCGGAGTGGATCTGAAGTTTGCGGTGCGCATGAGTGGGACCATGCAAGGACAACACAACAGAGGACTGAAGAACCTGAGGTAGGCCGAACATGAGAATAGTTCACTGCTTTAACATTGACTCATCAGCATCATGAATTAACGCTGTCACTGTCTTTTATCACAGGCTGCTGCTTCTGTGCGTCTCCATCGCCATCCTCGCCTCAGAAGTGCACGCGGTAAGTTTCCTCTCCACCTGCTGTTGATTTTTTTTTTTTTTTTTTTTTTGCTCGTGAGTTCTTCATTTTTTGCAAATTGCAGCCTGTTGACAATTAAGTTGTAACAATGAAACCAATAAGTGTCTCCAGGCTTAGTTTGTCTTACTTGGATCTGCTCTGCGGACTCATGCAGATCGTGGGAGTGTCTGCGTTGGGAAGTTCCTCCAGGAGGAGGAGGAGGAGGAGGAGGGTACTTTGCGGTGCATGCTGGTAAATAGCAGCAGAACAGTTGATTGTGAAATGACTCGTGTTGCAATTTGCAATAAGTGGTTGAACTGAATGAGTTTTAGCATTGTGTTGCTTCAGTGAAATGAAATGGGGGTTTCATGTAGGGCTAGAATGTGTTGTGCTTTGCTTGACCTTTGACCCTGCAGGGATTGAGGGGCGGGGTCATGACCTCTGACATGATAACATGTTCAGCTTTATGAGACTGTGAAGGATCTGTACGCTGCAAATTGTATGATTCAGTTCAGTTTTATTTATATATTCAAACCATGACAGAAGTTATCTCATGACACTCTCCACATAGAGCAGATCTAGGCGTACTCTTCATAACAATATTTACAGAGACTCACCAATTCCCACCATGAGCAAGCATTCAGTGACAGTGACGAGGAAAAACTTCCTTTAAGAGGCAGAAACGTCGAGCAGAGCCTGACTCATCGTTTGGAGAGGGAGAGAGAGAGAGACAGATGCACAGCAGCAATAATAATATAACTATGAACTTAAATGGAGATATGACTAATAGTATATATAGTGGATGTCATCAGGACTACAGTAGCAGGCTCATCCATGAGATCCATGAGAGCCTGTGAGCAGAAAGCAGAAAAGAGGATTCTGCAGTTACAGTAACCGGAGCTAATATGAGGTTCAGAATCACTTTTATTGGCCAGGTATGTGAACACACACTCAAGGAGTTCGACTCTGGTTTCACTTTGCTCTCAACATACACTGCTATAGACATAAATACAGTGAAGAACAAGAACAGACTTCTTAATTCAAAAGTTTTTTAAGAGATACAGCATAAAAAAAGTGTCGCCCTTTAAAGGACCAGTGTTCAGGATTTGGTGGTATCTAGCAGTGAAGTTGCAGATTGCAACCCCTCACCTCACCCCTTCCCTTCCAAGACAATGCAAAAGCCCTTATCCAGAGCCGGTTTGTCTGTTCAAAGCTGTTGTAGAAACATGGAGGTTCCTCTCATGTCATCTATCTGCTCACGTTTTGAAGTAATCCACAGAGAGAGAGCTACACTGACACATGAAGACCGTGGGAGTGTCTGGTTTGGGAAATTTCTTGGCCTCGCAGGCTAGTAAATAAGCCTAAAACAGTTTATTGCAAAATGACTCATGCTGCAATTTTACTGGTTGAACCGGTTAAAATTAGGACATTCACACAGTTTTGATGTTGCACAACGCCACATTCTTTCATGTTTGTGTATCAACAGATCTCAATATTTAAAGAAGCAGTTACATTTTTACAAGATGACACAGTCCACGTTCTTCAGACTGCACTCCCATCTGTGTTATGGGACTAAAATATATCAGCTCACACAGGTTCAAAGGTTTCGTCTGTCGCCATCTTTCATCTCAGAATTGGAGCAAAAGCTTTAGTGGACGTTTAAGTCACTTTTGATTAATTTGTTAAAGTCTGTTTGTTTTGTTGCATATTGTGGATGAAGGTGAACCAAGATGATGTACTGCAGGAGGGATGAGGGAAGAAGGGATGTGGGATGAACGGGTTAGGAATGAGAGGAGAAATCAAGGTCATAGTTTGAGGGAGGAGTTCAGAGATGGACCATCAGCTGTCGGCGGGAAGACGGGAGGGAACGAGGCGGAAGTTGAGACTCTGAGTCAGGGAGCCATGTCTTTATCAGTCTGTGTGATTGGAGCCTCAGGGGTTTATGTATTTGAATCACAGAGAGAGAAGGATAAAGAAAAAGGTGTGCTGGAAGAGAGGGATGTTAGCAGATAAGGTGTGCTTACGTACTTTAGGTGTGGAAATGGGATGAGTTCAAGGCGTGGTCGTTGTTTCTAAAACTAGTTTTAAAACTTTATGTGGCGATGCACCAACCTTTCCACTTCAGCCAAATGTAAAAACTTTTTTTAGACATTTCAACAGATTGAAAATATCCATGTAAACAGGCGGATGGAAACACAAAGTGTTTGTTTGCTGTGCGTTTGTTGACACCACAGTCCACTGTTACCTCTTTGAAAAAACATCTTCCTGCTGACATGGATGGATTTATTGTTTTTCTCATGCACCCTAACCCTCGCGCTTGCAAATCTTAAAAGTTAAAGTGAAAGACTGAATACAGACACATGTTCACTAGACCACACCTCTGTCCCCATGGGCTACTTTATTTTTGCGTGGGCTTGATGAAAGGAAAGCACAAGATGCCGAATCCGCTTTTGTGTTTGTGCAGCGTGTTTTGCTTCTCAGTTTGTTACAGCTTGTGCTGGACGTCAGATAGTCAGTAGGTCTATCAGACATTTGATATCATACTCAAGGCTCTCCAAAGAAGAGTTATTTTCTCTGGCGTGATGAAAAGGAGAGTTGTCTCTTGCTTTTATTGGATTAGGTCAGACCTCGATTAAAAGCGCATGACACTGCTCAGCTTTCCTCTGTGTATTGTGCAGCTTCGCTCCAAGGCGGTGATACTGAAAGACGGCGGTCTAATTTTAGTTTGGCGTCATCCATGTGCTCGCTGCAGCAACTGTCAAATGAAGAAACAGCTCACATTGATTATGCAAATAGAGTTAAAACAGAATAGCTTCAGTTTCAGGGTGTGACGTACATCAGCATCTGACATTTGGTAAAAAAATATCTCCATGTGTGCACATTAAAGAAGTTGCTGAAAGGATAAGGAGTCCTGTAGGTAATGAGGCGGTTGAAGGGTTGATTTAACATGTTAAAAGGGTGAACGAAGCTGCAACCAATCAGGCGTCCCCCTCTGAAGTTTCCCATCCAACATCTCAACTGCATCTCAGATAATATGTTTCTGTTTAATATCAACTCCGAATCTGACCCACGGGACTGCCTCAGTTCTTTGAACCAGACCCCAAGCCTCTGTGTCCTACAGCTGTTTCCCACCATCCGTCTCCATGTGATGATTTACATTTGGAATTCCCTTACCTTTTGCGAAACAAAATATTTCTCATGTGAGATTTAATTTGTTGTTTTCACAGTTTTCCCGTTCCCCATTTCTTGTAAACAAGCAAGTTTCCATGGGATGAGACGTGACTCACAGCGCCAGTGCACTGAGTTGCGATTGTGATGAGGACTAAGCGTCGGGTAATGCTAGAGAAGTATTGCGTGTTGTCCAACCACATCTGAAGGGAAATGCGTTTATGATTCTTAAGAACAGCCACACTCGAAGGCAAGAGGAAACGCCAGACGGAGAGAGGGGAGACATGCTAATCATTTAAATATGGAGAGAGAGGTGCACATAGACAGACATGAAAAACATGAGAAGTGACAGAAAGAAGTTCAAACCAGGGCTCTTTTCTCACCTCTGCACAGCTGGACAATTGTCAAAGGAAGTGGTGAGAAGATGGTTTCCAAGGCCGTAGAGTATACCAGCACCTTAAAGGCCTCAGTATGCTTTAACCAAAATGCTTGTCAAATGATTTTACAGCGTCTGAAACCCCGCTACACATTATACTGACATTCATGCCCACGTTAGGCTGTGATCAACAAGGTGTGTGGAGGTAAGAAAGTAAGCAGGCTGTCTCTGCGAGAGACAGTTTGCATGCATGCAGACCCGCAAATTTTGAGCTGGTTTCGAATCAGGCACCCCACGGCTAAGACTATGGAACATGGATGGAGTCTCGTGTTGTGGAGAAATTTCTGAAGTCAAAGGTCAATGGTGAGGTCAGGAAGGAAGAAAGTGTCCAGGAGCCTCTGATGTCTTATGCTGTATTATTTATTGACGCTTGGCCCAAGGAGAATTAGAGACACTCTCAAAGTTCATCAGAAGTGCCTGAGTCGGTCTCACATTCTGCCCGAACTCATCCTCGTGGATTAGTCAAAGGGAATGTTTTTACCCATGGAGGTGTTATTGTCAGCATATTCTAGTCTGGAGACACAGATGTCGGTTTACACAGATTGGAACATCAACAGCAAGCTATCTATTATGACTAAGAAGGCAGCAATAGGTCTATTTGACCCTGGCCACCACAGTGTTGAGATAGACTGGCACCTACTGTTCAAAGCCAAGTAACTAATACTGCCGAGGACCTCAAGGCCCACACGTGACCTTGTGTAACCTAAGGATAGAAAATTCCATAACATCATGTCGTTTCTCCCATTTCTGTGATGACAGGATCATCATCCCACCTCTAGAACGGGTTCATTTCAACCATACCACCACCTTAAAGGCATTACTATGATGCTGGCAAAGGACTTGCCAGATCCTGAAACAGCATCTTCATTTGGGCGGGGATGCATCTGAGAAGAATCGTTGTGTTTTTGTTGTTAGTATGAGCAGGTCGTCTTTCCGCCATGTTTCTACAGCAGCCTAGTATGGACAAACCCAGCACTGACTCTGCATAGTTTCTTTTGCAAGTTTCACAGCCACCATAGTTTCTCCTTTACGCTTAAAAGTTGAGGTCAAGGCGAGGGGTATTCATTTGGTTGAAATCTGCAGCCTCACTGCGAGATCCCACTAAATCCCACGCACTGGACTTTCGAATGGGGGAAAGAGCAAAAACGTGATTCTATGTGTGGATGCATGTGCACCCCCTGTCCACCACACAAACACCATTTATCGGTGTCCGTTGGCGGAGGAAGGAAGGCTCTTGAGGCACTAATGTTAACAGGATGTTTTGTATAGGACCCTTTGAGAGGCTTTGATTCTCGTGTGTTTGAGAATATATTTCAAGATGTGTTTGAGCACGAAATGAGAAGATGATGCTGGCGGAGAGCGTCTTGAGTTGTGGGAATCTGGTCTGTGACCGTGAAAGAGACGGTTTTGGCTGCAGATTCCTACAGTACCTGGAACCCCAGCAGCAAACATCTGCTTAAGCAATTACCCGCCTTGCAGTTAAGTAGATGATTGTGATAAATGTTGTTTCTGCATGTGCCTTCTTGGCATGGCTCACTTTACAACCACGCGGTCAGACTAAATCAAACTGTTGTGAATATCCATAAGAGAATAGGAAAAATACGCAAATGGTAGGAATTGACATTAGCCACACGGTTCACCTGGGAAAGTTTAAAGGCGTAGGCCTGCTTCTAAATGTGAATTGCGTGATGGGGGGGTCACCCGATGGAAAGCAGACACGTGACTGACCTCTCAAATGTGATTGTTTTATGGGGGGAGGAAGGCGTGTGTCCGGGGCGAGGGGGAAGATGTCTGCCTGTGATAAGGATAGAAAAATGTCCAGCACATCCCCTGCCAAAATAGTGGCTGTGATATAGAGAACGCCTGGCTGTAACAATCAGGGGAAGAGCCCATTGTACCGTGCTGCAGGAAGCCACAGCCTCGGATGAGAAGCCCATGTGTGGGGCTTCCCTGACACTGATGTGTGCAAGCATGAATGTGTGTGTGAGGTTAGCGTTTTCCACTCACCTCAAACCTTTCTGCAATTGAATGCTTATGTGCTCACATTTGAATGGATGTACACTATGTGTGCCATTTGTTTGCTTAAGTATTGTTAACTCAGGGGTAGTGTTTTTTTGTGAAACGTGACTTTGTGGTGGTGATTATTTGATTAGTCCCCGCGGCTCAGCATTGTGACCGCGAGGAGGAAAAGTCTGGTGATCTTGGCTGTTTGCCTTCCATTGGGGTACAAATGGCGTGCTTAAACAAGCAATGTACAATTCTGAGCACTGAAAAGCAGGAGGGAATTAAAAGGTCAGTAAATCTGCATCAAGTTTGTCTTGTGGGGCACTGAGACGATGTCTTGAATTAGTGGCCTATTTGTTCTCCCTCATTGGCGGGATGCGCGCCTAATTTTCTTTCTCGCTCGTGCACAGAGTGTGCGTTGTGTTTTTCTGGGAGTTTAGCGCGAGGTTCGTTTTTTTTTTTTATGGGAAACATCCTGAGTCTCCAGAATTGTGTCAAGAGAAAATAGATTATCCAGAGAGAAGCTCTCTAAACAGGAAAAAGGAAGCAGGGCGAAGTTAAATGTGTCAAGAGTTTCTTTACAACCCAACTGGACCCCACATAGTTCATCTGCTCCAGAGAGTGTTTACATCCACAATCCGAAGTCGGTCTGGTTCATACACAGGACGTGAAGCAACAGGAGAAAGAGAGAAGGGGATGTATATGTGATGTCTGAGAGTATGCTGTTTTATTTTAACGCAGCGTGAAGATGATTTAAGGTTTTAGATTCTTTATCAAATGAATTAATCTCCTAAATCTAACAGTCTGTTTTAAATATCGTCCCATTCCAGATATCTCTGAGTGTTCACACACTTCATATACAGTCTGTGGGATAAACTTGGAATATGCCGACAGTTTATAAAGTATATACAGTCTATATTTTATCTCTGAAGTATTCATGTGTGTTTGCCAGTGGATGTTTTGACGTCACCTGGGTGCTGTGTGGTCCAATCTATGAAATTTCATCCATCTAGGAGACATAGATGTGAAGTATTATCGTACATGCAGTGTGCTAGAGCTGGTATAAAGCCAGTATCTTTTGTTGGCATAAAGAAGTTTAAACATTATTATTTTAGTATTTATTATTTACTTATATAATGGTGTGAAAATATGTAAAAGCAAAAGTTCAACATCCAAAGGGAACATGGAGGGATGCCAGTGGTTTGATGGTGGATAATCACAGTTCATGCTTCATTTTCATTCCCAGTCATGTGTGACAGTCACACACCACACACATACCACTGCCCGGCTACAACGTCACTGTATGTTTGCACTCACACACATATATCTATCAATGCACTTTCATCTCAGGAGTATAGCACATTATTGTTGCCCTTAATGCTAAGCTTCCAATTTCTTTTACTAATGGTTGGTGATTTCTTACGGCAAACCCCACCGGGAAGTTTCAAAGTATAAACTAGACTGTAAAGAGGTTTATTGAATTGAGTCATTTATTTATGCAGATTTGTTTGTTTTTAAGCATCTTGTTCGACTCTCTGTAATCTCACCTGAACATGAAATCAGTGGTTTGTGTAAATGTAAACTTGCTGCGGCAGTTTGAACTGACTTTTATTTGACTTGGAATGAAGTTCGGAAGTAAATTCATCGTGGACGTCGTCTCTGGAAAATCCCTATGTACTGTATATATATCCGCCCGTGTCCTTTGCCCCTTACTCCATCTCACAGTGATTAATCGGCGGACACAGGGGTCCCATCAGGCCGTGCTGAAAGAATTCCAAAGCCTCCGTCCTCCCAGTCCTCCCAGGCTTCAGTCTCTTTGTACAACTCCGTCCTTCGCTTCCTTTTATAGCCTCATTCTTGCCCCTGGTCTCTATCTCCCCTGTCTTCTGTCCCCTCACTCTCCATCTATCTCTGCAAGGGACACTTGGCAGACGGTCTGTCCTCCCTCCCTTTAACTTCTCCCCTCTCTCAGCTTGTCTCCTTCACGTTTCAGCCCACCCCCCCCCACCTTCCTTCGCCCTCGTGTCCTCTCCCTTACACGTGCCTCTCTGGTCGTCTGTCTCTCCTCAGCAGAGGTGAGTTTTCTCAGTGAGCTCAGATGGAAGGATTGTTTCAGCTGTGTTTACACAAAGACCACATGTCCTCCTTTCTCACAAAATTACTCTGTCCTTGTACGACGAGGGACTGTTTGATTCAACAGGTGTCCACATAGTGATTGGATTTCTGGAGTCATTTGTTTGAGTTTTGATTTGGTTATTTTTTTGGTGATGCACTTGTGTGTGCACTGTACTGTACTGTGACATCTCATCAAGCAGGAACCATGGACATGATCTCACTGTCGACCTTTACACTTTTCTTTTTCTGCTGGACTCAGACACAGACTATTCATTTCCATCCCAGCTGTGGTCTAATTGATTAGACTGCATCATTTCTTGTCATGGGAAGAATGTGAACAAAGTTAAATGCGCACTTTGTGATAACACAAGCTTGTCCAATCCCTCTCTCTCTCTCTCTCTCTCTCTCATCTCCTGTTTGTCTTTCTCTTCTTAGAACAGGGTTGGTAGAGTCAGCCTGCCTCCACTTTCTAGACAGTAATAAATCTGGATGGATAGCTATATAGAGGATGAATCCTCCAGACTTTGGTGACCCTTAAACTGGAACCACCATGCGTCTTATATTTGTGGGAATGGGGACAGGGAATGCCATCAAATGAATTGATTTGTTGTTAGATATCTGTAAAACTAACGACATTCTCATGCCAACATGCATGCAAACATACAGGCGTAACTAAGACAGTGAACTTTATGCTCGCTTAAGTACAGCCTCTAAAAGCTGCTAGAGACTCTGTTGTCTTGTCTCACAGCCAAACATCAAGGTCAACAACACAAGACAAAGCAGCCAGCTAATATTACTCACACAGCCCAGCTCGGCGTCTGTCTTTCAGCCTTTTATTTCACCAAGCTCTCGCCAACCACTAAAAGTCAGATTTACTCTCATCTTTCTTCATCCGTCAATGCCCCCTTTAATCTTTTGGCCTTTCCAATTATGTCCATAGAAGATGCTAAGCCCAGTTACAGCTCTGGTTCTGGTTCTGGCATGACACCAGCATTCCTTCTCCAAACCTCCTCTTCTTCCCGGTGGTCCGAAACGCCTGTGGTACAAACACTTAACACTAACCATCTTCCACCATTCACCTGTTTACACATCAGTGTAGCATCAAAATGATTTAAAATCTGTAATTTTATGGTAGAAAGGTTACACAGCGTTGCTGTAACACATGCACTGTGAGAATTTTTGCTCATATTAGATTCTTTGCGAGGACATAATCATAAGTAGAAATAAAACAATAAACATGGCTGTTCTCAGGCCTCTCACGTGTCCAGGTTGTTACTGAATGGATCCTCCCATCTGGATGTCATCGATCATCCGATGAGAGGTGACGGGTGACCAGCAGGTCGATCAACATAACACGGTCTGACAGGGTTAGACTGTTAGCACAGAAATGGTTCTAATCCCACCTCCATTTAGCTCAGGCTGTAACAGGAAGCATTGATTAAAAGTGTGGCCCACTGGGAAATAGAGTTAAGACTTCATGTGACCTGGGGCCAGTTAAGGAGAGGGAAGGTCCAGCTGTGTCAAGCCCCGGGCAGAAACCAGAGCTGTGTTTACACTGGAGCCCAGCCAGAGGAGCACAGTGGGAGTTTGTGCTCTGCCCTGCTTCTTCCAGGTCCCTCTGCTCTAGTTCATGGTCTCCTTCAGAGTCATGACCTGCTCTTAGCAGAGTGACCCTGTCTCTCTGTGGGACAGAGCAGAGGGACTGATGCTGGTACTAAAGAGTCAGATAAAATGTAACGAGTGGGGAGTCACTCGTCGTTACCTGTCACTTTGCAAATCCGGCCCATAATTTCTTTCTTTGCTCACTGAAGTCAAGAAAAGGAACATGCATCTGCCTTGGCAAGAAGTTGAGATACTGTACAATGGAATATTAATGTATCTGTTCATCATTTAGACTGCAAAATATACATATTAAATAGTCTCTTAACAAGCATTTTAGTTAGAAGTTGAAGAGACAAGAATATCATGAGATGATGGGCGAGATAATTCCACTTGCATTGATTGGAAATAATAAGTGAAATAACCTCTCCTCAACTCAAACTGTTGTTTTGGACTCAATAAAAGGCTAAATAACTTGTTAAGATGTTGATTTTTGCAGAGCCCCTCCAAATGCGCCATTTCACTAGGCTGTAATCTACCTTAAACAATCCACCAAACCCAGTTTTCAAGGCAAATTAAAGGCCGTACAGTATCTTAAACCTGCTCGATCAAGTTTTGTTTCAGGGAGTTCATGTTGTCTGTTAGTTGGTCCAACATATGTGCCAGACTCAGCTGCTCTCAGCTTCGTAACTCTTTCATCACCCCCCGTTTCCCTTTCATTCTTTGATTTCCCATTCGTTTAAACGCACTTGTCCTCTGGCGGTTTATGAGTGCACACAGAGACCGAAACACTCTTCCCAAAGGAAGTTGACGGTGGTGGTGTTACAGGAAGCAGAATTATCAGTGCAGAAGCAATGGTGCGGGTCAAACTACTGTGTATCGAGTCAGAAATCTGTGAGATCCAATGTGGCTGGCACAAGAATTTTGTCCTTATCACCATAATGGAGGCACTTGGGACTTCTGGTGTTATATCAAGACATGTCTCAGTAATACAGCAGCACAAACATGGTTATGTTTGATGTTTTTCTTTTCCGGCCTCTGTATGTGTACGTGTGTGTGTGTGTTTGGGTTTGTTTGTTTTATAGTTGGACTAAAGGCGGAAGCTGCACAGAGAGTATAAACTCTGCCTTCTGACATGCTGGCCTACTTTTTAAGCCAGTTTGATTTATTTTAGTACTGTACTGAAAAATAAAAAATACTAGCCTAAAAGATGAAATATAAGAGGAAATCTTGTGCATAAGGTGTAGAAAATAAATGAATAAGTTAATTGATTGTTGAAAAAGTAGTGATCGAGCATTTCCAATCTTCCTTGTGAGGGAAACATTTTTTACAGATGTAAATCACACGCCCAGACAGCAACAATGAACAGCATGATTTAAACTCTTTTTATGTTCGCACCTTCCCGTTCACAGTCACAGGGGTCATTTAGAAGTGCTTCTTTCCTCTTTTTATTCAAGTAAAACAAGCAAACAACCACATTCCTCCTTATGTTGTCATGGATTCGCTGATGTCACGGGGAGCCGGCAAACAGTCTAGTGAAGTCATTCACATATTGTTCAGGATCTTTCACAGAGAACTGGCCTTGAGTCATGGCATCGGGGCTGGCCTTACTGTCAGATGTTAGATGGTATCAATCCAAACTTCACAAGTTTTTTAGAAGCTTTTCGAAGCTCATTTTGAACTATGTCAAAACTCCTTATAATCTGATTGGAGAAACACACTTTCTTCCACTCTGTAGATCAGACAGAGATGTGTCACTACAAAACATGCTGGTGTGCCTGTGGAGCAGAGCTGCATGCACAACCGAGCGATGCTGTCCTCCTGGATGAGGAAGAAAGAAGCCCAGAGGAAGTGGAGGTTTTGGGTTCACAATACCGAAAAAGGGGACATAGTATGATGAATGCCACCAGCTCTGCTGTGTGATGTGTTGTCCCAACATTCCTCCCACGGTTACCATCAAAACAGGAAGAAGTCGTAAAGCCCACCTTTTGCTTGATTCGACTGGCTGCTTGGGCAAAGTGCGACATTGACAAGCGGTGCGACTTACTGCACAGAAAAATTAAGAATATTTTAAAGTTAAGGACTTCCAAACAACGCTACAAATACACAACATGTAGTGCAAGTATGTGGCATTTTGGCGTTATCATCATCTGAACCATGAATGTCGATTTGATGGAAATCCGTCCAATCACTGTTGACCTCTCGATCCAAATGTTTTGCTTACATGCTTACAGATAATCCTTTAAAGAGATGTTTTCCAACTGGCAAGGGGAGTATAACACGCCCGGTACAGAAGACTGACATGTAGCTATACTGCAGATATGCATCGAGATATCACGCAGCATGTTTCCAGCACGGATGTGCATTACTGTGTGTTACACGTAGAGTAACCGTTCTCCGAGATACTTGTTGAAAGTGGCCAGGTGTTTCAAATTCAACGAGTTTGCACGTTCTCTCTGACGTCCACATCATTAGTGTGAAGAGAGGCAGCTGTTACCTCCAGCGCACGATAACAGCAGCAGGGTCTGACATACAGTGTGTAAATGTACACGCGTGCAATCAGAGAGAATTATAGTTGAAAGTGCTCACACGTACAAAGTGCCACAGACTGACCTTTGCTGGATAACGTATCGCATCGTATTTCATGTCAGGTCTGTGCATGAGTTGTGAAGTTGCAAACCGCTACTGGCGCTACAGAGCGATTATTCGTTTACTGTTTATTCACGTTTCATGCAAGAAAAATGCACGTGTATCTAAAACAAATGCAGCTTTTCAAATATTCAAACATATTTACTTTGTAAAATGTTTTATGAGGAGGGAAATGCCTTCAGCATGTCTATTATGTCTCCAGGATACACAAGGGCCAGTTGCCCTGTCATTACTTTAGCTGTGGTTGAAGATTGAAGATGTGAATAAAATCAAAAGTTCTCTTAAACTCTATTGCCGTGTCCTCAGAAGCTGCAGTTTAAACTGCAATATGAATGGTAAAACACACATTTTCGGAATCATTTGTTTGGTGTAAACTTTATGAGGTGGCTTCACCATAAATGTGGTTTAGCTGCCAGTTTATATTCTCTCTCTCTCCAACAGAGACATCATGCAGCTGCAATAAGTCCCAACAAGTACCAGATGAACTGAAAATGCAGCTAAGTTAGTTAGATGTTAAGTGACACACCAACAACACCAAAGTGTGTTTGGTTATGAACACAAAATGTAAAATTAACAGTGGAAAACTGAGACGTGCATTGGCGAGAAATCATCATTCAGACGTTTTTTTCTCCAAATAGAAATCTTAAAGTGCAAAACAAACCCTTGAGCGGTGCATACCAGTGTTTTAGCACTTGAGATTTATCTCGAGACCGGTCTTAAGACCACGTCTTGAAGGTTTCTGTTT
Organism: Larimichthys crocea; assembly: GCF_000972845.2. Lineage (NCBI taxonomy): Eukaryota > Metazoa > Chordata > Actinopteri > Sciaenidae > Larimichthys > Larimichthys crocea. Next base: position 17,492,381 of record NC_040028.1, read on the forward strand.
CATCTCGGAATCAACCGCACTTTTATTGTGTCTCAAAGCTAAGACCACAACTGCAAGGAAATCACTAAATTGTCTGATTTATTTGTTAACATATTCACAGTGATTGGAGATAAAAATGTCTAATAACTTGCATTTAAAGAAAGTGAATGATGGAGACGGCAGAAGAAGCTGTGGCTCTTTGGGAGGACATGTCAGACAAATCTGCTATAATAAAATTGGACTTCCTAAACCACAAAGAAAACACCCAGCACTCTGTAAATCCTGCACATGAAAACATCAGCTTTATATTAGCTACCTAAGTTCATAGCCTTACTGTCTGGTCTTGGTCTTGACTTGGCCTTGACTATAATACTGGTGTGTACTGTACATAAGTAGTTGGCAGTGCTGTTTCTTTGCAGTTAATGTAGACTTTTAGTATATTTTTGTCAAGAACATGCCACAGTTGTATTGCTCTAGAAACCTCAAATCAACCCGTTATAATTGGTGTTACGTGAGTTGCTTTTTACAAACATCTCCATATATTTGCAGCATCATACACTGGTCTTCATGTCCCTATTCCCACAGAGTCCATAGAGTCTTTATGCAGGTTTACTCATGTCTTTTGAAGTTAGATGTCAACGGCAGCTGCCTTCTGATGGTTCACTTTATCAGACAAGCGGTTGTAGAAGCCAATTGGCATCCGCAAATTTGAACAGCGGGGTCAGACATTCCTCTTGGCCAAGGTCAAAGTGGAAAGGCCACGGGTCAGATCCTTCATTAAGGATGAGCAACAGCCCACAGATCAACCACTCATGGTCGCAGGTTTCCTTGTAGTGGGATTTGGTTTCTGTTGACTCTAGTAGCCTTGAGAGTCATTTCCGTTATCACAAAAGCCATATTTTACTTCTCTCTGCTCGGTTTCATCTGTGTTGTCCCTCGCTCCCCTCCCATAGGGTGAGTTAATGAAGGGCACAAACCGTGTCACCACCAGTCCTGGATCAGTGTCATCGTCTGTGATCTCTGTTCATTCGATACCTCAAACACCGTTTACGCTCTGCCGTGAAAACTGAGAAACCTTATCTAAGAGGACAGTTTGTCATGTCCATCACCTCCAGAGTCAGTGTTGTGGCGATTCTGTGGCTCCAATGTTGATCTGGTAACGCTTGCATGTTTAAACAACAGCGAATGAGAAATATTATACTTTCATTGCAGGTGCTAAACTAGGTTAAGATATCTCGTGTGTTTACGAGAAGAATTACAGTATTTCTCTGAAATGTTCTCCGTCATTACAATGACGTTTCTCTAAATCGAGGTCCGCCGATCGGTTCATCATGCACATCTCTAAATTGTGTTTTTCAGTATGTTAATAATCTGTAGGGATCTTTAGTGAGTAATTTACCAGGGGGAGATGTGGAATGTACAGCTGTGTGTCGACATCATGGACTCCCATCTGTCTGTGTGTGTGTTTTATGCCCTGTTTGCAGTTTTATTTCACTGGGGAGAGGCTTCACGATGCATTTTCTGGATTCCACTCATGGTTCTTTTATGTACTGATGGCATTGGCCTACTTTTAAAGCTAATATTTATCCTTTTCTCTCTCTGTCAATCTAGGTGGCGTTTGCAAATTGCTTATTTTTTTAACTATAACTTTAACTATGTCCATTTTGTTTGATTATTTTATCATTATTTGCGTCCTCCTATCATTCAGACTCCAGCTGAAGACCAAAGCCTCCTAGCTTCCTCTTGAAATTATTCCTCTGCGTCTGTATTTATAATTTGTTTTGTCAGCATCTCACTGAGTCTTGTCATCATCCTGTTCTCGTGGTTAAGATGCTGTGTTGATTTTGGCTCCTATTGACACTGACAGGAAGTGGTTATGTCTGTGGTATACCTACTATATACACGACATGGATAAACCAAGACCACAGTGAGTCAGACAGTTTACACAAACCAACCATTATCAACCTCTGAATCCGCTGGATAATGGTAGTTCAGTAAAGGAGTGGAGACTAGTTCTGACATGATTAATAGATTATTTAATCACAGAATATAAATCAACGCCAAGTTTTATAGCTGAGTCATTTCTCAAGCAAAAATAATTCACATATGTAGATATAGAAAGCCGCCCATCATGCTGTCATGAGTCATGTTGTTACCTTGAGGTTGCCAGGCAACAAGCAGAAAGTCGAAAAACTTTATCTCCCTAGCGTGCCTGATGTGCAAAGCACGTTAGGCACGCTATTAAGAGTCGGCATACTTCATATTATTCTTCCATTATTCCATATTACAGTGTTAGTCTCACATACGCAAAATCTATGACTTTTCTAGGTAATATGTTAAAATGAGAAAATCGTGAAAAAATGCATTTAACGTGAGCGTTATGGATGCAAAGCTGAGAGCTGGAGTGAGAGCCATAATTGCTAGAGTGGAAAATATATTATAAAAAATAGATATTGAAATCAATTTGTAGCTGTCGGTCGCTCACATCTGATCGCTATTTAATTTTCTAGTTGTCGTCCCTTTTTTTGTACAGATTGAACAAATATTCTAATTAAAAGATGCTGTTGTGTTATAAAAATCTGGATTGTTTTAATTCATATAGTGTTTGTGTGTATCCTGTCTTTTGCATGTCTTGTTCCCTTATTTGGCCTGTGATTTACTGAGCCTGGCACCGAGAGATAATTATAAATCAATAGTACAAGGACAGGAGAGACAGGGAAAACCAAAAAAAGGACGAGGACGTCTGAGACAGCTCATTAAAAAAAATTGTATAATAACCAACTGTTAGAGCTCCTCGAGGAGCCTTTTCTCTGTAACCCTTTTTATGTGTTGCACTGTTAAACGCTCCTTCTTGTACAAGAATAATAAATTCAACCTAAACTCTGATACTTTGAATCCAGTCTTCTTTACTAAAAGGTTTTTTCTTAAAAATTCCCATAACACTGAGCTATCTGGCTGCTGTTGGTTGCTTTATATTTAGTGCATAGTTCGATCAATCTTCTCATCCAACTCTCAGCAAGAGGTCAGAGGTGAATCATAGAGGGCGTGGACTGGTGATGAAAGCTGCCACTATATGTCACCTGCCTCCTAAATCAGCCAGTAGTGAAATTCAAATGTAATAGCCAAGTATGAACCAATTTATGGCATAATATGTG